>NC_068946.1:36963754-37191254 GCF_026419915.1 Harpia harpyja
TTTACAATGAGCAGTTACAGTTTATCATTGTGTGCACTTTTTTTTTTTTTTTTTTTTTAGTGACAGGTGTAGATTTCTGAAAACCATGAGAATCCTTTTGGATTCTTCCCTTTGGAGGAAATACTGGAAACTGGCCTTTTAACTGTAAACTGGGATATTTAAAGGGAAGGTCTTGCATTCACACCTCATAACGAAGACAGTAGACTTTACTAATGTGCTTTTCTTTTTTTAACTAGTTGTGAGTTAACCTGCCCTTAAATATTTTTATGAATGCAGAATTTTTCTGATTCTCTCTAAAACCAAGACAGACTATTGCTAGAAGTCATAAAATAGTTCAAAATGCTAGAAATTTCCAAGTGCTTCCATTGTAGTTCAAATACACTCCAAATTCCCATACCCTCTGCCAATATCAATAAGCAAAAAACTTTGTCTAGCAGGGGGCAAGGTTGGAAGTTGGAGAACAAATGCTTCAGGCAAATAGCCTGTTAGTTAACACTAAAGACAGAGGTTAGCACAGTATCAGGCAGGATCTCAGGGGAAGGATGGCACCCTGGAGTGTAAGACTTTTTAAGGCCTGGTTTTGCATACAATAACTGTGCATTTAACATAAATGTGACTGAAATTGTAATGTAAGTACAAAATGTGCAATGTTTTATTCATGAGGGAAAAATAATTGTAGAAATGATAAGCTAATGTTAGGTGCTTGTATCTTTATAAATAAAAGTGGCCTTTTTTAAAGGTGCTGACCATCCACTGTCTTAATGGCTATGCAGGAGCATTAAGAGTCATGTAAATGTCAGGTCATTTTGATGTAGGCACCTAAATATGGACTCCATGTGCTAAGAGGTTCTTTTTCTGTTGCACCTACCTGGCTTTTTTCACACGTTAGGACTTTGTTTGAAATTTGAAATTCCTCAGTGCAGGGTATGGTCCTTCCATATGTTTGTGCTGTTTCTGCAGATTGGAACTTCCAAAACAGATGGCTTGAAGATTCTGAAGAATCAGACTTGGACACCCTTTCTTAAAAGTCTACAAAACACATTATTTAATTATTGTAGTGATGACGATTGAGTGTGGAGGAAGACTTGGGGGAGTAGAGTCCAGCATTCTCTTGCTCCTGTCTCCTCCCACACTGATTACCTTATGTACTCTTTTACTTATTCTTTGGAACAGTTTCTGATTTTTTTGCTCCTTCTGATTATTTTTTAGTATAAAACCCAGGTGTTAAATACTGGGTTATATTTCTCAACATTGATTTTACATTCTGAGTATAGATGATCAGTGGAATACAAACAATAATACATTTTATTTTGAAGCAACATTTCTTACAAAAATAATTTTTTTGAGGGATAAAGATGCATTGCTGGGATCTTGGCTGATTTTTAATATATTGAAAAATGGAAAGAGGATGCGTAGGAAAGCTGTACCTCCTTGCCTGCTCCCATAGGCGATGAAAATGATTGACGCTTGTCATGCTCAGCTTGATGTTTTCCTCTTATAAGAAGATCTCGGAGCTACTAATTTCTTACTTCCAGTGGCTTAAATGGAAGCTGGTGAGATGTTTCTTTTTGTGACCTTGGGAAGAACTAAAATCTCCTTGTATTTATAAACTAGACAGGAAAGAAAAAGATTTGAGCACTACTGAGGCAACTTTGTGTAACTGTCCACTAATAGGTGTAGTCAAGGGAAGTTAAATAGCTTGCTTTAGAACAAAGCTTGAGAGTGTATGGTATTGAAAGCTGTAGTGACAACTTCTTCTCAATTAGCAGCTCTTTTCTTGCGTGCTACTCCTCAGACAAATTTTCAGGGGAAAAAATGGAAGAGAGTGGGGATGATCGGCCAGCCTAATGCATGATGATAACTGCTAATAAAAATAAAGAAGTGGTCACTCAAGCATCCTCATCTCCATAGGAGGTCAGCATAACTGCATCTTTAGCATAATCCTGCTACCCTTTGTTGAAGCATCCTCTGCTTCTGGGAAGAGAAGTATTTATTGCAACATATTTCCAAGGAAAAACGGGATTTTGAATTTATGCTTTTTCATCTGGTCCGCTCCCCTTGGAACAAATACATTCCCAGCAAATCCTACAAGAGGCTTTGCTTCAAACACAGCAGAAAGTGCAGACTGAGCAACTTTTTCTAATTAAAAAACCCCTCAAAGGTCACTCTTAACTGATGAGATTTACACCATCACATTCAATTCATTAAACTAAAACTGTAACAGAAGTTCAGAAGGGTCTATTAGGTGGCTGCCTGTCTGTTGTCTCCTGCTGTATTTGAATCCCTTGCAAGGAAGAGAAAAAGGGCACAGCATTTGTGTTTTGTAAGGTAGCACGTGTCACAGCTGTGAGCTGGGTGATCCCTTGTCCTAGACTTGCGCAGGATTTATTTCCCTATACTGAGAAAGCTGAGTGAGAATACTCACAGAGAATATAAACTCTGTGGGTTTTTTCCGTTGTTTTTTGTTGTTGTGTTGTTTTGTTTTGTTTTAGCTGTGCTCCTGTAGTCCAAGGCCACCTCCAAGGCTTCCCACTCCCCGAGTTGAATGGCCGCAGGCAGCTCATTATCATGACTTGTGTTGCTGTCTTCAGCATTTTAAAAAGTCTTTTTCTATTTCTTCAGCAATAAGAGTGTAGTCATCTGCACTGTGACTCTTAACCCTTTTAAAAAGAATTTCTGTAAAAATCGTCCGTCAAGGGCCTCAGCATGGGCTGTACGTGCTCTTGCTGTAAAACAAGCACACCACCTAGCTTGATGAGTACCTGGAGAAAACTGTAGTTGCTAGTATGTGCTGGCAGGGTCCCTAGCCAGGGCACTGGCGTGCATTCTTACCCTGGCTGTATTGCGAGAATATTGAGAAATAGAACAGAGTATTTCAGTTGGAAGGGACCGACAGTGATCATCTAGTCCAATACTAGAAAAGTCACTTTAATTCTCTCCTTTCCTTTCCCCTTGTATACTGTCTCTCTCCTTTCTGGCACTTCAGCCTGTAAAATCTTTTAGATTCAGCCTGACACAGACTTACTGGAGAGGCTCATGAAGCTGTCCCTGACCTTCAGTGCTGCCCAGAGTAGGACATGTTTTAAGGTGATAGGATGCTGTTTTGTCTACTCACCTGTACAGCCCACCATCCCGTTCACAGCACACCCTGCTAGACACCTCTTTTAATTTCATCTTTGAATCCTTGTAAATACTGCAGGAATTTAATAATTCATGCTGGTTTATCTTGAACTGCAGAACATTGTTTCTGTGTGACTGGAGTAGGAGTTTAAGTAAGTTGTGTGTGTGGAACAAGACCCCCACTGCAAGCAGGTTGCATTGCTACCAGTCTCACTTGCTTAGCAGCGGGAATGTTGCCAAAGCATAGACATCGTATAAAACCAACTGTAGCCATCAACCACGGCTGCTTGGGCAGTATCAATCAATGAATTCAATATCAATGTGGTCTTTTTGCATTTTGTATGAAATGTAAGTACTGAGCTGTAGCTTAGGCCTGTGGAAACTTTGGATTGACTTTCTCCAAGGTCTGCCTGTTTTCCATGGAAGACTCTGCTTTGAGATGGTTCATTCATGAGAAGAGAGAGATTTTCACTACTTTAGAAGCGTGATTTTAATGTTTGCTGTATCCTGGAGATTGGTGTTGTGACAAGGGTGGCTGAACCTCGTGTGGAACTCTTGAGCTGTCATTATTTATTAGCTGAAATATTAAAGCAAATCGTCATGGACTTCATGCTGATCTAATATGCAGGGCCAAAGTTTGTAACAATTGCTGTATATGTAGTTCTATAGAGAAAAGCAGGTTTTTGGAGAGGAGTAGGGCCATCAGTGTGCTTTAATCTCTATGTGGTTTTCAAATGGAGTCCTTTTTCCTTGTTCTGATGTTTGGAAAGCATGGGTGAGCTGATGTGATTTTTCTTTTTTTTTTTTTTTTTTTTCTGTTAGTTGGAGAGAAGCAGGTGGCAGGAGATACAGTTGCAGCTCCTTGCTCACTTTCCTGCCAACTTCTGTAGATACCAGAGGAAGGGCTGCTGTAACAAGTTAGGGCAACAATACATTGCTGATAGTTCATTAGATGCTTGAAATAAGCATGTGTTTAGTAAGGTAGCAATTAAGGACTGGCTGACAATAACATGCTTGTTTGTCTTTAAAGTAAGAACTTGTGTCTTGTTGTTTAATGAAGGGTTTACAATGGTATTTAGGTTTTGTGCATGAAGTTCAGGTTAGATGTGTATTCTGATGAATATGGATAAATTGAATAAACTGAGAGGAGGATCTTTGGGATAAATTAAAAACATCTTGGATGCCCTTTGTCTTAAGGATGTCTGTTCTTTGGGACAGGCAGGGTAGGCAGGGTAGTTTAACCTGTGCCGAGTTCCTTGCTGTTGTGGTCAAGAGTGTCACTAGCAAGTGAGCTGCTTAGTGTTTCCATTGGCACAGTACACAGCAGGCACTGCACTGCGGAGGGACGTTCAGACTCTTACTGTTTAGATGGAAAGGGAATAATGTTGCTCAGTGTTACTTCACACTACTGAAAAATGTAAATGTTGGGGAATAAATCCCATTCTTACAGATGAATTCATGCATTCACTTCCCAATCTCATGACATTGAGTGGCTTTTGGGTGAAAATGCTTGTTTGAAAATACAAAGAGTAAAAAAGATGCATTCTGGACTTGATCACTCACTGTGTTTCTGAGTACCTGGAAAACTTTTATGGCATGTTTAATGTTGCATCAAATCTTCTCTACCTACTGCTCATGTTTACCTGCCTGTTTGTGTTTATAAAAAAATCTCAAACATCTGTTTTATTTTAGGAACTATGTTACTATTCCAAGATACAGTACCACAGATAAGAGTTGATCTTTGTGTCAAGAGTCTCAATATTTTTCACTTTTTGTGTTTTGTCTACTTTTAAAAAATGAGAAATAGAGGAAATCTAACAGAGTATTGAGTTTCTTGACTGCTGTGAGGAATATGAAATTATTTTCTACTCTTATACAAAAACCCCTTCTGTGTTGACTTTAGTGGGATTAGTCACTGTGCAGAGCTTCTGAAGACAGAGCACTAGTGATTTGCATCAATTCAATCCAATTCACTGATTCATCTGAATCATTTGATTCATCCTTCTTCAGAGAAAAAATACAGGAAAAAATACCAAAATGATCATGCGTTCTTTCAAACAGTCAATATGCAATAAGACTTCCTCAGCCTTTTCATTTGAAACTAAGTGTAAGCAGGTTTAGCTTCAACTCTTCAAAGAACTTAATGGACACCCATTCTTCAGGACTCTAAAATGTGTACCAATGTTGAAAAATAATTTCTTTTTACTGAAATTTAAAAGTTGAAATGACAAGGATAAGTCATGAGAGTTTGTATTGCCTCCTTCCCCCCCATACCCCAATGTACTTAATAGAATAAACTTGGAAAAACAACTGAGGTAAAACACAATAAAAAATGTCTACTTTGTGATAAGTTTTTTGCATGTATATCTTCTAGAACATTTTATTTACTTTCCTGGTCCTCATATGATGGTAATTCTTTTCCATGTATGATGTTTTTGATTCTGTATGTATGTATATATGCCTTTTTTTACTCATAGTTCCAGTTCTTGCTTGTCAAAATTTGAAGCAGCTCTCTAGCATCTCCTATTTTTATTTTCTATAGAATCGTGAGCATCTCGAATCTGATTGCCGTTCTCTGAACTAACTCTAGCTTTATCAAATCTTTCCGCAGTTCTGCAGTCACAGAGTTCTTGAGTTTCACTGTTTATCCTCTGTGGTTTCTTCTTTAGTTTATATAAGAATGTACAGTTTCACTGGCTTTATTTACCTCTCCATTACAATTTTTTTTTTTAAAGTGGATGCACCAATCTGTCCAGTGTCCTGTGGCAAGGGATGTCCATTAGCTAGATTTAGAATTGGGATGTGCTTTGCTCAGCTGTTTTGTTCTCAATTATGCCATTGCACTAGAGAGAAATGGCTGTCTTTAGTATTGCATCCTAAGTGTATAGGTTCTTGTTTCAGTCATGAAGCTGAGAGAGGAACGTATTTGGACTAACTGAATCAAAGATTAAACTTACGGATATTTTAGCTTTTGTATTTATTGCAGGTAATTAAAGTGTATAGTGAAGATGATACTAGCAGAGCTTTGGAAGTACCAAGTGATATAACAGCCAGGGATGTATGTCAGCTGTTGATATTGAAGAACCACTATATTGATGACCACAGCTGGACTCTGTTTGAACAACTTACCCACACAGGTTTAGGTAAGGCTAATACTATACAATGGTATGGCAGTAAATAAGGTGTTTGGTTTTCATTTTCAGGTAGAAGTACAATTGTATTAGAAAAGCTTGGAAGCAAAATGATGGGAGGGCTTATGTGAATTTGTTCTTTTGGGGGTTTGTTCCTTCTGTTTCTCTTTTTTTGAAAGCATGGCTATAAAGTACATTTTGTCATAGTATATTTTCCTCACACTGCTTGATCTGCCTCTGTAAGAGTGATTTGGAAGACACTGACCGTTAAGGTTCTTACTGCAAATTCTTCCTTGCTTTTCTTTGGCAGTTCTTCCTCTTTTACTAGTATTTCGTGCTTATCTCTAGCAAGACTTGGGTTATTTTCATTGCAAATAAAATCTTTGTTGTTTCCAACACACCTGAATGAAATCTCTGATGTCAAGGACAGAAAGTGGTTACACAGTGCTATTCTATCTGGACAATAGGACTCAGTCTTCAGAAGCAACATCAGAGTAGGCTGTCAGTATTTTCCTTCAATACAGTCAGTTTGGATAGGACTACTTAAAAAGCAAAAGAAAACCATTCTTCTAAACTTTCAGTTATGGACCAATGAATTGTGTTGAAGTTAATTTATGCTTAGTATTTTAAGTTGCTGGAAACGAAATGCTCTGAACTCCTTCCACATCATCAGTGTTCCTCTAATGTAAAAACCCCCTTTTTCTATTACACAGTTTAAAAGGTGTACTCTGTGGTTTCAGATTACAACTATGATTTTAACTTCTGGTCTCTATTCCTTTTTGTAGTGTATAGACCTAATTTTGTGGTATAAAAACACATTAAGACAAATTAAATATAGGGAGAAAGGGGATGTTTGCAGAGATGTAAAAAATGCAGAACACAGGAAAGACTTCACTCAGCAAAAGATGAGTTTAGAAGCCCACTGCTAGAATGTAGTACTGAATTGATACTCTAGTCAGACAATCTTACTTCCTTTTGCAGCACTATGTTTCAGTACTGTATTGTGTTTCATTTTGATAGGGAATTATATCAGAAAAATCTACTAGAAGACAAATGCCATAAAAAATATGGTTTTAATTTCATGTCACTCAAAGTTTCTATATTATTCTTGAACTTTGCACTGTACTAGAGTTACCAAAGGTAGTACTACTTCTGCAATGTCAAGGGCAGTTCCAGCTGCTAGTGCAAAGTGTGGCTTGAGAAAGAGGATGGTTTGGGGGCCTTCCTGCATTCTAAAATACACTGAAAACTCCTTGGAGTCATTAATTCTCAGAAGAGTCTGCACTGGTACCTGGTAATTCCAGTACTGTTGATTTAAAAAAACCCACACACCATCAACAAAACCCCAAACACCCCCCCCCCCCCCCAACACACACCATGGATATTTATATATGACTGAAAGCTATTGTTAAACTCCCTTTCTGTGTGTGTATCTAGGGAATCTGGACTCGTGCAGTTGTGTAAAATAAACTTGACTGTGCATCTCTGACTGTATTATGTTTAACAGCCGTATTTTAAAGATGAACTACGAAAGCTAAAACTGTTTTCTGCCCTTTTCTGCACCTTTATCCTATGAAGGCAGCCACAAACATTTTTCAAATTTTTTTTTCTTGCTTTGTAACATTTCAAAGATATTTATAACCTTTTGCACTGAACGTATCAGTTGTAAGATGCTTCCAGCCCAGAGTAAGGTCAGAGTTAAATCTGGGTCGAGGCTATAAATGACTGACTGCTACAGAAGAGGAGGTATAAAAATGGCTTTAGACAACACTACTATATAAATAGTAGAAGTGTTTTCTGTATTTTATAGTGTGGCTGGTGTTTAAGTAGTGTAGCAACTATTGAAGAAGACACTTTTGACAATCCATGCCAGAACAATAGTGGCATTGTTTCTCTAGGTTTATTTATTTGCACGATACGCTTTTTGTCAAGTAGTGTGTTTGCTTCAATCTGAAGCATTTCTTGGAAGATTTCAATATCAAATCATTAGCGAAGTTGCTTTTCCTAAGATTCTGAAATTCTCAAAATTGCTGGCATGCAGGTCTGAAGACCTGCATTCACCATATGGTCTTCTGATTGCTCCAGCTGCTTTGGGCATAATTTTAGAAAAGGTGAATTTTTCATTTTTAAAATAAAATTATTTCCTAGATGATGAGAATGGCAATTCAGCATTAGTAGCCAAGGAAAGGAATAACTTGAGATATAATCTGTTTGTTTTTTTTTTAATTATACTGAATAATAATAATGGATTTATTTTTATGATACTGTTAGATCTGGTTTTGTTTGAAAGGTTTAACATACTGCTCTCGACTTGCTTTAAGTATATTCTTAAGCACTGGATGAGTAGCGTGGAAAAATATTTTTCAAATGATGATTTAGTTTTGGACTATTTGCTATTTATTACTCTGTTGTATGTTTTACCCATGGAAATTTGGTCAGTCTTTTTCTGCTCCCAAGTTAAATGAATGGATATAGAAAGGAGAAGTACCGTGAGTGTGTGTGTGTCTGTGTAAATTCCAGTATGATGGGGATTAATAATTCATTCATCAATTAGTGAACATTTTCTTTAATATCTAACAGCTGTCTGAATACTCCTGAATTAGATATAATTGCATGAATCTTAGTGAGCTGAGCACAGTGTTCTGCTTTTAATCAAGACAGACATTAATTACATCACCGGAGTGTGACTTTATTGCTGTGTGGAGGTATCTGCATGTGAAGGTTAAAAAAAGAAAAAAAAAAAAAATCTCACCTAAAAGAAAACATAAACCCACGGTCTGTATATTCCTGTTTTCACAAGCCTCTATGTCCTTTATTGTGAAGCTGTATTATTGAACATTAAGCATGGTTGTGTCCTCACTGCTTTGCATGACAAGTGCTGAACATGTGGTGTTGACTCGGGGCGAGTGGGCAGGTGAGATGTTTCCTCCACCTGCACTGCTTCCCCGGGGTGCTGGCCGGTGCACCCCATCTGCCTGCCATGGGGCACCCACGCTGTGCTCGGCCCACTGCTGCTGCCTCATCACCCAGGATGCTCAGCCTTCCTACCCGCCTCCAAAGTTTTGCAGTAGCCTGGGCTCCAAGTACAACAATTATTACAGCACTATAAATCGCAATATATTTCAGAACTGTGTGCTTCTGGTATGTGTCCTGTTTGTCTGAAGCTATTGAATTCAAAGAAATTCTTGGATGTTTTTCACCTTGTCTAAGATCATTGAAGGCAGCTGAGGTATGCCTAGATTTGGATGATGCCATGTCATCCCTGCTACTAGGTACCTTGGTGCTGGAGTCCCATACTTCCACTGCAATTCCCCTGTACAGGGCAGGCGGTGAAAACAGAACAGTTTTCCACAGCAGTTCTCCTTTTCAAGGAAAGTACTGTCTTCATCCTGAAATTTTTCCTTTGCTAGTGAGAAATTTTTTTTTGACAAAACAGGCACATCATTGTTGTGTTTCAGTCTCTCATTTTGATTTCACTATCTGCATTCTTTTAGGTAGTCTAAAGGCTCACAAAGCTCTATCTCTGCAATAGTACTGGGCAATGGCTTTTCTGTTTTTTATGTAGTTTAAATTTTTTTCCCCCTGCTGGGTGGCTAGAGAGGAGGCTATTTGAAATGTGTTCTGTCATGCACTTCAATATTAAATCTTCTTTCATGCGCTTTAGGTACTTTCCATAATTAAGGAGACTGTTTTGGACTGTAGCAGATGCTCCTCATGTTAGAGATAATAGTAACAAAGAGGTGGTAGAGAGGAAGGTGGACACTCTCTAGGCTAGCTGGAAGAGAAAAAATGATCTAACTAAACCAAAGTGCAGCTTTTTCATGGCAACATTTAGGGATTTGATTACAGGGCTGTGTTTTGGAGGGCACTAACTCAGTGTTTCAGTTCCTTCAAGAAAGTAAGTTGAATCAATTGTAAAATATTCTATGATGTGACACCTTAAAAATAAAGAAATACCAGCATCCTTACCTATCCATTGGGGTGATGCAGAATGTCTTATTTTTGTACAAGAAGTAAGTCTTGAGGAAATGGTATTTTCTTAAATGTCACAATGCCAAGCATTTAAGAGTTTTAAATGTCATCCCAGAGGAGCACTTTCTCTATATAAAACTGAAAGGAAAAAAAATGCTGGCTTTCAGTAAGAGCTACAGTTCTTTAGTGGCTCTTTACCCCTGCATCTGAAGAATGTGTTTTGGAGTAGAGCAGCCTGTACAAGATTTTAAAATGCTCACTTTTCTTTCAGTATTTTGGGGGTATTTTTTGTTTTCTGAATTGCTTTATGTTTTTATTTGCTTCATTTGATCTGTTTACAAAATGTGAGTTCTGTGTAGCATCCTTAATCTCTGTCTTTATGGGCTCAAGAATGAGTTAAATTCAATGAAGAATGAGTTAAAATCAGTGGAAGTTTAACTTCTCCCTACTTGATCTGTAGATCATGAGAGTGCTTTGTCTTCTGTTAGTCGTGAGCTCGATATTTTCCTACTGAGATGAAATTTAGCTGTATGAGTGTATTGTCTCTAAATTTGCTAGCTGGAAACTAACTGAAGAAGCTTACAGATTTGCAGGCTACAATAAGGCTGTTACCCACCAGGTTGGACAGTGCGGAAGCATGAAGCAGTGATTGGCGAAAGAGGTGGCAAGAGAAGATCAATAAAAAGATGCTATAGTTCTAGTTCTTTGTTTAGCCAGGACCACTTGCAAAAATTTACCATTTACATTCATTTAATGTTACACCTAATTAGTTTTTTAAAAAATCTATACTATTCTTTTATCTGTTACGATTTCTAAAAAGTTTTCTGAACAGGCAGTTGTATGAGAGCATCAACATTCATTTAAAGTATATCATAAAATCCCTTATGGTAATTCAGTGAAGTGGAGAAAATGTGATCAGAAGATTGTGAGTTACATGGTTTTTTATAATATATTTTTAATTGCCTTTTCCCTTTGAAACTGTGATCAGAATTGGATGTTAAAACCCCATAATTGGCAAGGAGACATAAATTTAGATCTCAAACCTATTCTTAACCCGTAACTCATTGTTAGAGTGTAATTTAAATTTGGAGGTGCCAGTGATCATTTAAATAAAATCGACAACTTTGTTCAACTTCATCTTGTTCTCATTAGTTTGAGTCTACAACAAAGTACAAGTGGCCACAAAAACTGTATACTCATTTGGAAGCTTGTTCATCCTTTTTTTGTAACATGATTTCATAAGCTGCTGAAATTTATTAAAAAAAAAAAAAGAAAGTATAAATAGTGGCGTACAGGAATTACCCATAGTCTTTCAGGATTTATGCTTAACCTCCTGCACTATGAGTAGTCCCATTGCATTACTCAGAATATGCAACACGTCAACGTACACAGCACATCTACAGGAAAGTTTTTAAATTCTATCTTTCCTGTAAGTGCATTTCATATTGCTGTAAAATTGAAAAATTCACTCAACAATCTGAGTGGCAGAAGCAGTCTATAGCAGTGAGAATACAGATTCTGAATGCCAGTGCTGTGGTACAAATAACTGAATTCTTTGGCTTTTCTTCCCCTCGCCCCACTGCAAAGCCAAGCTACACATTAGGATTCACTTTGTAGGTTATTTTTCTGTTTTGTTTTCTTTTTTAGGTTTTTTTCATGGCTTACTTTTACCATTCCTTTTGCATATGCTACTTCTATGGCTGCTAAAATTCTCAGTATCCCTGGTTTGTGCAAAAACATTAACGCACTGAAATGCCCTAAGTTCATTGGCAGTTTTGGAAATGCTTCAGGATATAGTAGGGGCCTGGAGAGAAGATGACAAACTCGTGCTTTTCTATATTGCAGATAACTTTCACTTTACGAATGATACATTAGAGAAAGGAGCGTTAGAAGGACATTCCTGACACCCCAGGCAGGCTGAGTGAGTGGTTAAAGTGTTCTGCTGCCACCTGCCCCATGCATCACACACCAGGAACTGCCTGGCTTCTGCAGGGTGAACGTGGATCTGGCCATGAAATGGAGTAAAGCCCTCAGCTGCCCCTGTAAAAGAAAACAGCAACAACAAAACACATCCCCCCCCTCCCCCCCCCCCCACCCACCTGTGACCTACCTCAGAAATGGGGCCCTACTGGGGTGGAACAGTAATGTGGTGTAACGTGGACCTGATTAATGGACTGTGTTCAGATTGCTTGTTTCATGTTTTGTATTCATGTAAATTAATTTAATTTAATAATATTTTTATTATCTGACCCTTCTGTTTTCATGTTCTACTCTTAGGTTCTTTGGTGCAGGTTATGTGTTGGGGTTTTTTAATTTGTTTGGTTTTTTTTACAGGAAGAGCTATAGAGGACCATGAATTAGTGATGGAAGTCCAGTCAAATTGGGTAATGGAAGAGGAAAACAAACTGTATTTTAGAAAAAATTATGCAAAGTATGAGTTTTTTAAAAATCCACTGGTAAGTCCTAACATTACGTCTGTGAAGTGGTGCAATTGCTGTTGCTGCAGAAAAGTCTTTTTTGTTGCACACAGATAGGCAGAGTATAAAGCTGTTGGTGTAACATGAGTCAAAAGGAATAATTGGGAGGGAATATATGGGATATAGGAATATATTGTAGTGCATGTAACTGTTGGCCTGTCCCTTTGTTGTGATTGTAAAACATCCATGTTCATACTTCTTTTTTTTTGGGTGAGGGAGGCAGACATGGGTTTAACTTTATTGAAGTTTGCACACTACGACCTACGACAAAATAAAATTTTTGAAATCAAGTGAAGTTTCCATCAAGTGACAACAAAATATAAAATGAAGCAGTGTGAGGAGGAGCATCTGTAGCAAAGATGATTTTATTGTTAAAGTGAAAATTGAATGTTATGGCCCAGTGCTGCCCAATGGCAGCTTCTCACTGCTGCAGCTAAATGACAACTGACACAAAAGGCCATGAGCAGCCATAACCTATTAGGAGTAAGTGAAAGTGAAGCCAAAGTTAGTGTATGTAAGGAGTGGAAAGAGAGTAGACACAACTCATAACTCAAGGATGTTGCCAAAGGTTAATGCTGCTGATTTGGACCTTGGCTGATGGCAAAGGCCACGGAAGCAGTCCTGGCTCAGCAGGAGAAACTCACCATGTGGTTGCTCAAATGCATAGTGTATTTGGATCACTCCTAATGCTGTCTCTTATAAAGCCAGCTTGTTTCAGATGTCAAAGGGAGAAATAGCAGATATGTATGAAGACTTGAAAGGTGAAAAGTAGAAGGGAACTCAAATTACCTACCTGTGAAAAGGATGAAAAGGTAAATATTAAGATATCAAAAGATAGAAGAGATCTGAGGGTTTTTTTCTTGCTCCACCTCTGTTTATCTGGGCAAATCATGTAATCCCCTGACACGGAGATACCACTGCACTAGTGAAAAATTCTAAGCTTGAGATGGTCTCCAGTTAGTAGAGAACCAGCTGTGGAACCATCTATGGAGTGTGGCAGACATGCAACTATGACTAGCGTCAGCAGCTGTGGCTCATCAGTCCTTACTGTTCCTGTTGAGTCATTCTTCTGGGTACTGCGGTCCCAGGTGTAGCAAGAATGCTTTATCAGAAATGAGTTGATATGAATTAACCCTACCAGTAGTTCAGTTTTATTAAAAATGAAAGTCAGTGGACATTGAATGGTCACGGGAATATTAGCTTCAAACTTGTCCAAGCCTTGAGAAAATTCTATTATTAATGCCCAAACTCTTGGCTGGTTCATGTCTGCATGACTATATTGAACTTCCCAGCTGCAGGTCAGTCCCATAAATTACCCCTTGAGCTTTCCTTGGTAATGAAATTGGCACTTGAAATGTGGACTTTTTAACCACATGGTATTAATGTAGTCAGATTTTGATAATTCGTATCATAAAAAATGGACAATTAAAAAAACGTGAGAGGACTTGTTCTCTATTAATCTAAGTTATTCCAGAATATTTTATTGGGTTTCTAGTATAATGAAAACAATAGAAAACAATATATTTTTCAGCATGTTGGTGTATATCCTCTACTTTGTAGCATATTGAATCCCCAGGCAAGTCTTATATGTCAGCAGCAATAGAAATTACTACTAGAAAAACAACACTAAGGGCCAAGTACTGCAATACAACTTGCACTGGTGTATGAAACCCTCTTGCTTCCAGAGACCATTCATGTCTTCTCAAAATTCTAAGTTTTTCAGCAAATAATATATAGGATGTCACCAACTTAGGAGTGATATTAAGATAAGCTTAAATTATTGGATCAGAGAATCTGCAGAATTGCACTGCATTGAGAACTTTAATTTTACATCCAAAAGAGATAGGAAGTTTTATATTTATTTTTATGGAACTTTGATACAAATTGTTACTGTTACAGAGCTTTTTTCCAGATCATATGATATCTTTTCCAAGTGAGACCAATGCAGCTGTAAGCCACACTGGGATATTACAGGTATGTAATCTTTGAATGAAGATGAGCCAGCATAGCTCAGAATTTCCCACGGTCTGTGTTGTGTGAGCATAGTTCTTTGTCACTGTTGGATCTGTTGCTAGGTTTGAATAACTCAAAACATGGTTAATGACTTTTTTTCCTTATGAGATATGAAGTGATGTGTCCTTTCCAGACAGTTATTATATGACCACACTTGGAAACTTGCACATTCTTTCAGAATCAAAGAGTGCCAAAGCAGACAAAATGCAGTAAAAATGGTTAATACCTTTATTGGGTGTTTTAGGTAAAAGACCCTGTTTCCTTAAAAAGATGGAGTGCTGCAGTACTCAGCACATACTTAACAGAAGGCCTTGGTAGAACACTGAGGAACTGGTAATGTGATACAAATGGATATAAAAAAAAGAGTTAAATGGTTAAATTTAATGAGTAGAAAATTTAGACTGACTAGTATGATTTGTTAGCTTGAAGGCTACTGTAGCCTTCGAAAAAAAATACGGTAGGTCACTCAGTGTTAGTCATCTTTTAAGTGGACACAAGATTTTAATTTACAGTGGGAATAATTTCACAGAATGACCATATCAGGGATCATCATCTTACTTCTCAAAGAGGGGAAAAATGAGTAATAAAGGTGGAAACATACACATCACTCTTGTTTGCTTGTCACTAGAAAAATTAATTAATCGAAGAACTTTCACTGGTCTTAGGACAACAACCTTATGTGTAAGTTTTGAGGATAATGACTGGAAAGGCAGCAGAATAACACAAGATATTTAAGGAGGAACTAAAATACAGAAATTACAAAATTTTTTTTGCATCTATATAATAAATTCTACCTTAGCATCCACCAGTAAACGAAAAACATTAAAGAACTAATTCTCAAAGCATTCTTCTGTATTAAATAGTTATATCCTTATAGAAGCGGGTGTTAGTCAGGAGGTTAAGATTATCCCAAATATAGTAAAAAATGTTTCAAATTAAATTTGACATGTGCTAGATTCTGTAAATCATACAAACCTAAATAAAAACTTTGTAATTTCAGAAGGTGCTGCATATCTATATGAAAATTGGTTCACTTTTGCTACCTAAATAGCAAATAGATTTTGCAGTTTAACGTAAACATTTAATTTAGAAAATCTTGTTCCCTGTGTTAATAGAACTTTATATTTTTGCTTGCAAATGTAATTTGGTAGTTTGAAAAAAATAATAAGGACTTTTATAATGGAACTGTTTGCCCATATACTCTTGCACAGAACTTACTTAAGCCTATATTGTGATATGTAGAATGTATGCAGAGCTTGTGGGTAAGATTAAGAATAATTCTAAATATACATATTTACATCCCATTTTGACAGCTTAACAAATTTGTTGTGAGGTCTCCTCTGTTGCTGTTTTGTGTTGTATTGTCTGATTAATTGTATTTCATCAAATAAAACTTACTAGGCACAAAGTAGAGAATACCTTTGTGGATTGTGCAGCTGTTATGCATGTTTCAGCAGAAGCTGTTGGGTAAATTGTTTACAGTGAGTTGCTATTTCCTTGGAAACTTTCATTAAGACAGGTTAATGGGCTTGCATTATTATTTGTGATGTGCTTGGTCAAGTATCAAGAGAGACATTAGTTTTAACAACTCAATGCTTACAAGTGATGAAAAAATCACTTGTGATACTTCTATAGCTTTTTGTGGATTGAGCTGTAAGCAAGTAAAATGTTTTTCAAGTATGTTTTTCTTGAATTTCATTGAAAGTGAAAGAGTGAGCATTTTGGCTGATGACTTTAGATCAGGGCTTCTAAATAGCCTCAAAACCAAAAAAAAGCTTACCTGTCTTCTATCCATTTAGCATGTGCTAAGTAAAACTACTAGGTCTGACAGATACCAAATGTCTATGTATACCGAAGAGAGAGGTTTAATCTCTGCCGTGGAGATCTTTAGCCTAAAAAAAGAAGTGTATCATTGTGTGGATTAGAGTATGTCTGCTCTGAGACACAATGCTGTATGTACATGTCTAGTGGTAGGCAGTGTGGATCATTTGGAACTTGCTTTAGGTTATTTTTGCCAGTTGGATGCTTTAAAACATGTCAAAAATGAACGTAGTATGAAGATTTTAATCTGAGGCTTCTCCTCATAGTAATGAAGTAATGAATTATTCATAGTAATTAATTATTTTCAGAACTTGGGGTGGGTTGGTTGGTTGTTTTTTGAGAATTAGCAACTTTCATAGGTGAGCAAAAAATTAATTCACTTGGTCTAATTAGATGTGAAACTGTTGTTGAATGCAATTTTAAATGGGGCTTGTGACTTGTTTAAAACATTGTCTGCTTATTGGAACAACTCTTATTTTAGACAAATTCATGTATGTACTAGGTCCTTTTGTATTCATATTCATGACAGCATTTCCAATGAATAGACTGCACAGCATAGATAGTGTTGACATAATTGAGTCCTCCTGAGTTAGTAGGTGAAACCCTAACCTCACTGAAGTCAATACATTTTTTTTAAATTACTTTGAAGGGTCAAAATTTTATCCTAGGTTTCTTTCATTTTGTTTTTGTCTGCAAATAACATTTCTCCAATTTTGTAGTTCTGTTTTTTCAATCTTTGATTGTATTTATAGCAGAATTCTTTTCACTGTGCAGTATGTCAACCAGTGTTTTAAATTTAACAGTGACATCTTCAAAGTAGAAGGATGAAATTACTTGGGTAATTACACTTTTCTCTGGTTTTGCTTTAAGAATAGACCTATCCCCTCCCCCCCGCCTTGTCATTGTTTAAGAGATGCAATTGATACTCAGGTTCTGTAGGTAGACTTGAAGTTTAGAGTTCAATTCTTCTGTTGACCAATTTAGCTGCTTCTTTCTGATAGCTTTTTACATATAATGTGAATACATTAAAAAAAGCTATTGTAAATAGCACATGTCCAAGCCATCTTCCAGAACAATGAAAAAAAACTTGCACCTGATGTTGAATATATTAAAGAAGGGAGCATATGTCTTTCCTAAATAAACATAAAAAAAAAAAAAGTTAGATATGCAAAAATTAAGTTAAAGACAGAACAGGATTACCAAGACAAACCCTCATAATTTTGTGAAAGATAGAATTACTGGTAGTGTCTTTTCCTTTTGCCCTTTCCCCATTGCCATCTCTTGCCCCAAGTTCTTAGTTCCCATTCTCTGCTTTCACAGATTTAAGATTCAAGCTTTCATTTCTTTAAATCTCTCTGCCACAGCAAGTCCCTCTTTCTCTGACCAATTTCTCATCTGACTCTGTTCCAGTCTTCAGGCTGAAATAGCCATGCACTGAATTTCAGCCTCTTGTCAATCTCCTAGATGTGTCCTAGTCTGCCCGTTGCCTTTCCCTATCTTCCAGTCTAGGTTTTGCTGGCCTTTCTCCCAGTCTAAACCCCTCGGATTGACTGAAGTTTATAGGAGACCATACTGAGAATCAGTATCAGTTCTTCACTGGAATTACTTGGTGCCCCCAAAATTTATCAGCAGATTGAGGGGAAAATCCTGCTCGTTGCTAGTAGCATTGGGCTGGATCATGGCTGGCTGTCATCACATCTTTGAAGAAATCAGTCATCAAATTCAAACTTGATTCACAGATGGTTTCTTTAACTCTCCAAAATAGTGTGTAAGTGCTCAAGAAGCAGCCACCTTAGCAAATGTTGTTGTCTTCGCTACTGCAACCATTCTGTCATTGAAAATGTTGAATGTGCAGACAAATAAATTGTATAGTTGGGAGTGCAGCTCTCAATCTTTATTGCATTCAGTGACATCTAGTATTTCTGCATTTTTTGTTATTATATTCCCCCAAGACAGTGCAATGTTTTTCCTCTTCTGTTGTTTTTTCACTTGTTGATTGATTTGATATTTTGGTTTGTTTTTTTCCAACAAAACACATTTATTTGCTTTGGGTTTTGTTCATATTGATTTTAAATTAGTTGGTTTTACAGCTAATCAAATCATAATCGAGTCCTTGATGCTGTCCTATATTAGTATCTGAAAGACATGGTGACATTTAACACCACCCTACCTATCACGTTATATATTTCACTGGATGGGGGAGAGGGTGCAAGCTTATTTCTGCATATTGTGTGACCAGTAATCCCTGTCTGCAGCATACTATCATTTAACTCTCCTCACTTCTTCTTCATACATTAAGGACTTTTCTTATTTTTCTTATTTTTGTCCTATTTTGATTACATCTTATCTGCATAAACAGGGATCCATTCCCCTCTATAAGAAACTTCCATGTACCTCCACTAAAAAACCCCCAACAAACCAAAACAACAAAAAACCCAACCAATACCAACCTGCAACAAAAAAACCTCAGGGAAGTTATCTTTTCTACTATCTTTAGTTTTAGATGTTTTTTACAGACACTCTGAAATATTTTTACTGCTCATTCCTTCTGACAGTTAATGGTTTTGTCTACAGCTTGTTTGTGTTATATTTTCTCACACAGTCCTTGGCTGTCTTAGAAAGAAAAAGTTGAATCTAGGATTGCCTTTTCCCTAGCATTATTGCTACTTTATTTTAATTGATAGCATGGGTACAACAGTGACTGTTGAAGCTGAGCTTTGTATTGCTCTTCCACTTTGGTCTGCTGAGTAAGAAAAGCATTTTTCATGACAGCACTTCTGGTTTGAAGCTCTTATGGCAGAAATCCTGGGGAAGACACTTGTGCAGGCTGGGAGCCAACCACTCCTTTCATCTTCAGCAGAGATACTAAAGACTAAAAAAAATGCTCTTTTGTTTTTACCTAAATTGACTCTTTTAGACTTTCCTAAAGCTTCCATTTGACTTTGTTCATGGAGTTGTCATGGTTTAACCCCAGCAGGCAGCTAAGCACCACGCAGCCACTCACTCACTTCCCGCCCCACCCAGTGGGATGGGGGAGAGAATCAGGAAAAGAAGTAAAACTCGTGGGTTGAGGTAAGAACGGTTTAATAAAAGAGAAAAGAAGAAACTAACAGTAATAATGGTAACACTAGTAAAATGACAATAGTAATAATAAAAGGATTGGAATATACAAGTGATGCACAATGCAATTGCTCACCACCCACCAACCGACGCCCAGTTAGTCCCCGAGCAGCGACCCCCCAGGCCAACTCCCCCCAGTTGATATACTAGACGTGAGGTCACATGGTGTGGAATACCCCTTTGGGCAGTTTGGCTCAGCTGCCCTGGCTGTGTCCTCTCCGAACTTCTTGCGCCCCTTAGCTTTCTCACTGGTTGGGCATGAGAAGCTGAAAAATCCTTGACTTAGTCTAAACATTACTTAGGAACAACTAAAAACATCCATGTGTTATCAACATTATTCTCATACTGGATCCAAAACATAACACTATACCAGCTACTAGAAAGAAAATTAACTCTCTCCCAGCCAAAATCGGGGCAGGAGTTAAAATGCTTTTTCAATTCAGCATTTATATTCACCATCAGTGAACCTGTTAATACATGGCAAATGGGAAGATTAACAGGCTGGAACACGTACCAGGACCTACCCATCTGCTTCAATGTGGCTGAAATAGCTTAAACTGCATTTGCCCACAGCTGTGTACCAGCAGCACACGTAGATAGATGTACATAGTCTTATTGTAATTTAGCTATTCAGGTGAAAAGTGGTGAAGCTATTCATAATGCATTTCTAGTTGTGGGCTAGGACACTTCCCTATCAAATGAAGCCTGCCCATGTTACTGTATTCACACCAGCTGAATTGAATTAGCTCAGGTTGGTCTACAGGTGGTACAGTCATGCCTCTAACTGCAAGGTAGGAAAACAATAAAAGGGAATGAAACCTTGTGTGTCTTGGTTGGGCTGCATTATTTAGTGGCCAAAGAACTTGCTGTACTTCCAAAATCACATTCACTTCATCATTTTGCTGCAGTCTGGTACTGGCCAGTCTGTCTTTTGCCTGGTAATCAGTTGCTTCATGTCCTCAAAGCAGATTTTCTGGAAGTGCCAGTGGACAGGAGGAAAATGCAGCAATGAAAGCTGCAGATATCAACCAGAAAATCCTTTGTTCCCTGCTTCTGTATAAGCCTAGATAGTATTTATGATACTGCAGGCCAGCCTGGGGCAAGGTTCCTTGAAGAGCTTAGTGATAACATAGATTCCTTTGCACGATGGAAATTGAAGAATTCTAGGTTAGTATGTTTAGATGTGAGTCATACTGAGAAGTTTTATTGGAAGAAGAGTAATAAAAATGAATGCATTACATGGAATTAGAATAAAGTTAACATGGTTGCCAGCTTTTAGTGGGTACTTTTGCAGACTGAATGAAACTGTGTCCTTGGTCTTAGCAGGATAACAGCTGCGTTGCACTCTGACAATGTCTGGTTGAAATGGCTAAAGAGAAGCCATTGAATGTCTTGAGTGGAGGCAGGAGCTGTTTTGGTGACTGGCTCAGCCTCTTCTCTTTTTGGTTCAACTAAAGGTCCTAAAGCTCTTACTTAAGCAGCACTTCAGGTCCTGAGACCTTTGTTCCCTCCTTTTGAAAATGGTAATATCTGCCTGACCTGCATGGTTTTGTGATTCAGATTTTGTGATTTATTTGCTGAATTAACTTTAACTCAGGTCAGTTCCCTTATCTGGATTGTAACACAGGCGGGAAGGAGAGATGGCGCTTTTTTTTCCTTACATTGGTAGCATTGATTTGCAGTTTTATATAAATAGGGTCTGAGGCATGGGATCAGAACTTCTTAAACTGGTTTTGTTGCTGAAGTCAACATATTGCATAACTAATGCTCTCATTTCAAACCATATGTTCCATATAAATACGTAACTTGCTTAGCATACCTTGGAGTTGTGTAACATTCTACATGCCTTAAATCAGAGGCACTCTTAATGGGATTAGATGCAATCATAACTGAATTACTGTGGTGATAGTGGATTTAGGGGTTTATTCCCCTTAGTCCTGTCTGAGTATGTTAATGAAACAGAAAGATCGTTCCAGATGAAAAGAAAAATACATGTCTGATATTCTCTTTCAGATGTTCCTAAGCTCCAGCACATATCCTGAGATTCATGGTTATTTGCATGCAAAGGAGCAGGGAAAAAAATCGTGGAAAAAATTATACTTTCTTTTGAGAAGATCTGGCCTTTATTTTTCCACTAAAGGTACATCTAAGGTAAGGGAAGGAAAAAAAATTAAAAAAAAAGAGAGAGAACTATGCAGTTAGAACAAATGTGTATGTATTTATCATTTGTTGTAATAATAACCAAAATTTGAATTTCAACTTACAGTGATAAAAAGGAAGAAAAATATCTGTTTATTATAGATAAAATCTAGAGAGATACTGAGATATAGTATTGGGAAAGTTTTGTCTTAGAAACAGCAGTTTCTTTTTGCTTAAAAACTTTGCTTTGTTCTGGTTAATATATTTCCAATCACTTAACAGAGTACTCTTTTAAAATGAATTTTCAAATAGTAGTTAAAATTCTGAAGTGTAAGTAGATACTCTGAAAAGTGGACATAATGCTTCATTATCTAAAATAAACAAAAACCTACGTATAGAAGGATTTTACAGGAAGATTTTGAGAGTTCTCAAATTTTGTCACTGGACAGTTTTTTATTTTACTAATTCGACTGCTTGATGATAGTACTTTAAATGTGATTATGTTAAACAGGATACATTGGAGTTGAGACACCTTTTACATAAACCACTTGAAACAATGTTTTTTCTTTTTCTGAATTTTCTCTGTTAACTGCCAGAGTATTCATTGAGCTGGTTTTGTATCCTTCAGCAAATTTCTTTTGTTTGCTTCCTTGACTTAATTAACCTTAGAGGATGGAGATAATGGTTAGAAATAGTACTGGACAGTTATTATTACAGTATGTTGTTTTTCAGATTATGAAAGTATATTTTATTTTGATGTTTGAAATGCATACTGCTCTCAAAATGTGACTCCTGCTCATAATATTATTGTCGTTTGAATTTAGTGGATGTTTTGCCAGAAATGATATCACTTGTACTTTGGTTTTTCTTCCTCTCTGGAAGAATGAACTCTTTGACTAGTTTGAGGTGGTTTTTATCTGCCTTGTAAAATTAATGTTGAGTTGCCTCTTTCTAGATTTGATGAAGTCACAGTTAAAACTGCAGTATGGAAGACTGTATTTTGGAACAGGATAACTACTATACTCTGCTGAGTTTCTTATCTGGAGAGGCCGGCTAAAAATAGACTAACTGTATTACATTGCTCTTCTTTTTAGGAACCAAGGCATCTGCAGTTTTTCTGTGAATTCAGCAATAGTGATATGTACATGTCTTTGACAGGCAAAAAGATTTCTGGAGCACCAACAAACTATGGATTCTGCTTTAAGGTACAAGCTTATTATTCTGATACATATTAAAGCAAGCCACAGTTTATAGGTAAGCTTAAGTTTCTTTAAGGTTTTTGAAAACAATATTCAGCTGTCTGTTATAAAATAGGAGAATTAGTGGCTTTTATTTCAACAGGTATTATCTTCAAGATATGCATTAATGCTAAAAAAAATGTGCTGTGGCCTTCTAGCCTAACAAATCAGGAGGAACCAGAGACCTGAAACAGCTCTGTGCAGATGATGAACAAAGTAGGACCTGTTGGATGACAGCAATTAGGTTGCTTAAGGTAATTTTTCTGTGTGGAGTTAACTTCTTGCTTAAGTTTACTATCTGAAATTTCGATACTGTGTGGTAGAGAAGTAACATAATTCTAGGTTCCCATGTAATACCAATATTAATTTTGTACTCTGAAAGTTTATTTTTCTTCATCCCAACAAACAGAGACCAAATTACTGGAATCGTAGGGTATGGGATGGTGTCTTGAAGCCTCAGTCCTGCAAATACTTAATGTTAAGCATATGCTTATATGTAACCATGTTGAGTTCAGTGAGATTGTTTAGTGATGTTGAACAAAGTGACAAGAATACACAAGAAGGGAACTTTTAACATGTTTTTAAAATATGTCTGTGACAAAATAGGAATAGGTCAGTTGGTGTATTAAATGGGTAGTATTTAATGCAGAGTGTACATTTATAAAGGCAGCAGCAGCAATGATGATGATGTGCATTTCCTTATCCTAACAGCATTTGTCCCTGGTTTTTAATGGTAAAGAAAAGCATATGTTATCTTTTACATCTGGAACAAAAATTTACTTGGCTTAGGTTTATAATTTAAAATGCTAACCATGTTATTTTCTGGTTTTAGTATGGGATGCAGCTGTATCAGAATTACATGCAACCATATCAAGGTAGAAGTGGCTGCAGCCCTTTGAATATAACATCTATGGTATGTCCCATAGTAGCTCCATGAATAAATACATTGTTTCTGCCATCATGCTATTTTTAAGTAACTTGTGTCTGTTATACTACTGACCTGATCCTGCAAATCTTTGCATGTGTGAATGCTTGCTGAAATCTTTAGTGCTGTCAGGGTTGACTAGAGAGCTAATTAATTAATTTACTTACTTAATACAAATAGAGTCGTTCAGACCAGTTAACAGGCTTTTTCCCTTTGTCAAATCTCCAGTATTTTGGAAGCTCGTTGGCTTATTATTGCTGTCAAAAAGAATGGAAAGAGGATTTTGGAAACAGAGCAGCAGAACTATAAATGCATTAAAAAGCAAGCAAAGTGTTTAAAGTTACAGATGCTGTAAATGTCGAATTTTAAAGCTATAACAAATCCTTTCTGGTATATAGTAATACTTCTATTTCATTATTATTTTTTTAATATAAAATATTAAGTACTTGAGATGAATTTCAGCTGGTGTATTACTGACTGGATTTCAGAGGAACACCATAATTTGGCAGTACGGGGTTTTGGAGGAACAACAGCCTATATTAGATGCTGTGTCCATCTCCTCAGTCAGATAGTTGGGATTGGATCAGGTTGTCCTTTAATATCTTATGTTATCCCAGTTCTTTCCGAGTCATTTGATTTCAGTCTTTTTCATGGACGATTTATATCACTTTTGTGGTTTTTGTTGGCTATATTGGGTAAAAATTACTTGTTGCAGGGACTTGTGATGGTGATTTTTATGGTGGATTTTTTGAGCTTTTATTATAGTTCTTGCTGTTAAAATGCCTAAAGTATGCATTTGCTATTATAGATATTCACAAAAATAGTTTTCAGTGATATTGCTAATAAGCATGGCTTCAAAATTGTGCTTAATACACTGACTGTGTCTTTACTTTCTTTTATGTGAAGCTGTTACAATAGCTGGCTGCTGCTTTTATAACGGATCCGGGAGCCATTACTGATTCTCTGTCCTCTTACACTGTTGTGTGCCTTTTAGCTCATGTAGCTTCTAGCACAGGCAGAATCTATAACTAGTATTAAGCATGGCACTGTTTTTCTACTTGTGTATAATTCATGAATTAAACATCAAATTGGATAAACTTGGGAATTAAGTGCACAGGCTAATGAACATACTTCATAGGGGAACCACTTCCATGTTTCACATTCCTCAATAACTCACAACCATGTCAGCTACAAAGATTTCCCTTCACTTTCCTAGAGGCAAACATTTTCTCTTATTTTGCCCTTGGTTTTTTTACTTTTGTAAAGTTCTTTACAGGTTACAGTTACTCAGGCAGAACTTAGAGTACAGTGTCAAGAATTGCAGTGAACTACAGAATTGCTGTCTTCCATTTCTAGTTATATTCATGCTTGTAACCAAACAGGAACAAAACAGAGCTGCTTTGGTTTTGGACTGGGTAGCTTTGCTAACCCTACAGAAATCAGGGCTTCTTGTGTTCGAGATGTTACTTTAACTTAGTGAATGCTAGAATGTTCTTTTAATTATTTGATATTCCAGTGCCTGCCAACATTTGAGCTATTACAATCCCTATTAAACTTGATTTTGTAAACCTTGGTTTCTGAGAAGTATTTTCGTGAGTTTTAAGACTATTTTGTCACACTTCAATGCTTTTTATTCTATTTTTACAAACTTGATCTTCACTGGGAGGAAAAAACCCAAGCAATTTTATAACAGATCCTACAGTTACTGAGTCTGTGATAAGAGTTAGAAGGGATGTATTAAAATAGAAGTTAAATTCCATAGAAATGGCTGTCTTCAGTGCTTAAATCCAGTAAACTTTGAGTGAAAGTTTATATAGAAAATACATAAATTTGACATATTTCTAACAAAATATTTAAAATCTTTGTTAATTTGGTGGTTATGTATAAGAATTTTGTATTTACCTTTTTTCTGTTACTTGGATAGCTTAATAACAGTTTCCTGACTTGTTTTGACATGCAAAGGGCTAGTTATAGTTAAAAGTATAAATGGAATTTATGGTAAAGCGATGTATTTATCATTCATTGCGGTAATGCCAAAAGATGATGTATCCTTCCAGACTGTAAAATTGAGCTTTGCAGCAGCATACTGGAATTACAAATGCTCTCTAGGCTAAAATGAGTTTACCTCTGATGGGAAACACTGCAGATACTTGAAACACCACTTAAAAACCGTAATGTTTTCTCAGAACCTCACTTTTAAATGATGGATCTTTTAAAAAATGAACAAACTAAATTTAATTTTATTTGTTGCAGAGAAGCATTTCAGAAAATTCTTTAGTAGCAATGGATTTCTCAGGAGACAGAAGCAGAATTATAGAAAATCCAACAGAAGCCCTCTCAGTTGCAGTTGAAGAAGGATTAGCATGGCGGGTATAAACACCTTTGCTTTATCAGAATAGTATTTTCTAATTTGTTTTTTTTTTTTAAACAAAAAAGCTTTGAAATCATGTTTTTACTTTTCTCTCATACAGAGGAGAGGGTGTCTGCGACTCAACTCACATGGTAGTCCTATTGCCATGTCTAACATGGGTATGTGTGAGTTAATTCATTGCCAGAGAAATGCAATAGCTGGTTCTTCCAATAAAGGCAAAATGTTTTTTAAAGATCTTTATTTCTACAGCTATACACAGATCTCAGTCATGGTTTCATCATAAAATCTCTAGAGAAGAGGCTCAGAGACTTATTTTGCAGCATGGACTTGTAGATGGGTAAGTTAATTCTTTACATAACTCTTCCGAGACACGTTTCTAGTCAACAACTCCTATTTTCAGGTACTTCTTATTGGGGGGAGATGGACGAAGGAAGATTTTGCACTCACTTAATAGAAATAAAAATTATTTTATATAAGGATATCTGGGGATCAGTTGGTTTCTATTTTATATCTTTTGGAAGCAATAAAGTGGTGATCTAACACTTTGATTCTGTCACTGACAGATTACTTATGTCCGCTCAGAGCCAGGCACTTGAGCTCTGTATTTGCACAATATTCTCTGGGAACTGTCAACTTTGGCACCAGTGTCTTTTGTATCTCTTACTAGTGCTGAAAGAATGAAAGAAAGCCTGAAAACATTATTCTAAGGTGAACTGTGCAGGGACAGCCATTGAAAAAAGTATGCTTTTCCTCATTAAATGACTAAAAATTTTATTATCCCTTAATGGTATACAATAAACATTAGGATAAGACTTTTATTTTTCTCTCATTTAAATACTAATTTTAAAAAATGACAAAGCAAGTAGGTATTTTATGTTCAAATCCTCCTGTTTTTCATTTCTGTATTTTTATCCTTACTCCTGTATTAAATGTAAACTTGGGCCTCCTTCATTCATCGAGTAATTCCATAAAAGCTTAAGTTTCTCTGAGTCTGCTTCCAGTTAGGTACCTGTAACATCAGATTACTGGTTAAATTCCTTCAGTTTTAGATTAAGTATGCTGCAATATTGTTTTCTACATCTGCAGAAAGGGCTCTAGGGAAAAAAAAAAAACAATGGAAAGGGAGATAAAAATAGTCATACTGAACAAGGATGGCTAATTGGACTTCCCTTTTTGTATTTTTATTTTTTTAATTTTGGGGGTCCTGTTTTTAAGCCTGGCCAATCATCCTGAAACTGCTTCTGTATTCTGCATTCATTTTTGCATTTGTTACATGGGAGGGATGGGACATGGGGGTGAATCCAACATGTAGTTCTGAGTATTATGTCATTGTAGGGCTGATGAATCTTCCAGTCTATTTCAGTGAGTACACACACAAACTGTTAAATGAAACCCAGTAGATTTGGCAAGTAAAGAGGATTGGTGTTTGAGATGAGACAGTGAATACCTTGCTAACATCAGTGTTGTTCATGTTATATTCTTGGATCTACTCATAGGTACGCATTGTGGTTTTGGTGAGGATGATCCTCTTGCATTGACCGTCTAGAATTGACTAGAACATGCTAGTATGAGCGCTCATATGCTGTCAGATACATATTCAGGAGTTTAAATGAAGTCATGAATACATTACAGCATGTGACAGATGCTGTGCTTTTTGATGGGCTGAAAGAATGAATTATCACCAGAAATACAGAAGTTTTTCATGGGAATAGTAAGATTTTAGTTTCTGGGGTCGGGGGCAGAGAAAATAATCCATGTTGAGCCTTTTAAGGTGATCCAAAGCAGGGAGATCTCCTGCATATATGTCAGAGATTGTAGGACCTCTGTAACGCCGAATGTACCAACAAATACGCTGTTCATGATGGCTTATAGAAGGGACTATTATATAAAGGCTCTACAGTAGTCTCAGTATTTGGATAACCCAATAACAGAATTAGGGACAGCAACAATCTTAAGGTGTGCTATGAAGGAATAAAGTTTTTGGATCTATTGTTCTGGTGTCAAACCAACTTCTTTAAAGAAGTTTATGTAGCAATAATGTAGATTTCATACTTTGCCCCCTAAAGGATATTTGAAGACTTTTCAGTGATAAATGGTTGACAGGATTGCAAACTGACGGCATCTGATTGATGAATGGGATAATAGCATTACCGAAAGGCTCATGACAAAATGCAACTGGTAGTTCAGAGAATTCCTTGTAAGTTTATGAAGGAGCAGTTGTTTGGAGTCATCCAGCATGTCTAAAAAGCTCCCTTCCAACAAACATTTCTATGATTCTGTGAACTACAACCCCTTTCTTCATAATAAAGTTTTTAAAGGTTCTTTGACAACTAAAGTAGGTATATTGTGATAAGGTTAGAAAAGAGTAAAGATCTTTTTGTGTGAAGGAGGCCAAATGTTACTTATCTTTGCTGTTAAAACAAGGAAAAAAGTAAGAAAAGGGACTTTAAAAGAACTGATGAAAGGCAGTTCTAATCAACCTGTATTTTCTTTCCTATGCAATGTGATTACTTTGCATATTGTTTAATGTTGATCCCAGTATTTGGGTGTAGAGACCCCATTTTGGATATCTGCAAAGTAGCACATTCTTGTAGTGTCATTTTTCTGAAAAAAATAAAATGCCAGTCCTTAATGACGGACATGCAAAAGATTTCAGTTCATACAAAGGATCTGTCTAACTGTGCTCTGAAAAATTTAATTCATGTCCTGGAGAGGGTAAAAGGCCACTAGGTGGTGAGAGAGAGCTTATTAGGAGAGCCTGAGTCTATTGAGAAGTCTTGTTTGGTCTTGTATTTGCCGTGTGCTCTTACAAGCCGTATGGGGAGTTGGCAATTATCCCTCTTTAATAACTGAATTAGTATCAGAGCTCCGAATTAGACTGGATGGGGATTTTGGTAGAAATGTTAATGATTATGGACTCCAAATTTCTTAATTCCAGGTGTTTTCTTACTTTGTAAAAACAGAACTCTTTAAAAACTTTGAGGATGAAATTAGTAGTTTGGATCCATGCTGTTAGTCAGTGAAAATCCACTGGAAGCCTTTGTCTGCTTTCTTCTCCTGAAATCCTTTCTTTTTATGTAGTAGTTGTGCTGTCGTTCCTGGTATGTGGTTGGGCAAAAGTAGGTGGCCACTAGTGCTCGCTTGGTTGATGCCTGCAAGTCCATCTTGCCCATTTCTTTTGTGTCCTGAAAGAGGAGCATGCCTGCCAATGGCTGTCCCTCCATTTCCCTTCTTTGGTACAGTGGTTAGCTATATCTGTTCCAGGCCTGCACGGTACAAACAGTTCAGACTCTCTCCACTACAAAGCTGTGAATCAGGTACTTCCCTCTGTCTTCCAAACTGTTCTCTGCTGATATTCCAAACCCAGCGATTTAGTGAAAGCTGTCTCTTGCTGGTAACCATCCTTTGCCTGTATCAGATTATCCTACCAGAATTATGGTGAAATTATGTCTGTCCATAACCTGGCTGGAATGAGTTATCAGTGAACTAGTTGCAGTGACACTGTTGGCCATTGAGAGTGTTGTGATTTGAATAATGATGCCATAAAGTGAGCAGAGTGGGAATTTTGCGGATGTGCAGAAGTGAGTGTGCATTTATGAATATTGGCCGGATGTGAAAATCATTCTGGTATGTCTTGCATTACCTTTTCTGTAAACTTCCTGTTGAACTACCTTTTGAATTTTCCCTATAACACTTGTGATTTAGGTAACTATCAGAGTCCAAAGAAAGCTCTTGTTCAGAGCAGAAACTTTGAGGGTGCTTTTCTGTCTGAAGAGATGCATTGTAATTCTATGCAGCGTAAAAACTAACGCCTACAGTGTCATTCATTCTGAGAATGCATATTTTTCACATAATAGACAAGGTGAAGAAGAATTTAAGAAAAAGTATTTCCAGTTGTACATTTGTAAAGAAATACTGATTAAAAGCATAACTTACATAATTAATATTATTTTTGCTTTTCACTAATACTTACTGTAATGAATTTACAAGTTTTAACTGGAGGTTTACAAAAGGCTTTCCAGAGTGATCTAACCGTGAAAATTTTCAATCTCTTTTAGGGTATTCCTGGTACGTGATAGCCAAAGTAACCCCAAAACATTTGTGTTGTCATTGAGTCATGGATTAAAAATAAAGCATTTTCAAATTGTACCAGTAAGTAAATTTTTCAGTTTATATATACAATTGTAAAACAAAACAATTGAATAATTGTGATAGAATATTGATGGATTTTTTTTTCTTTTGCTGTTATATGGAAGATGTAAACATAATACTTGTGTCACTAAAAACAATTAGTATTCTTGACTAGAGTTGAACATTTTTAAGCTTTGCTGTTTGATTTGTTATAAAGGTTGACTAGTATTATGAAATCCTAAAAAGTGCTTTGAAAAAATAGACAAATCTATTTGAACTGGAATAGAAGCAACCCTGATGGCATGAAAATCATGTGCTAGTAAAGGTCATAGTGCCTTTTCATTTTTGAATATGTGCACAATTTCTTTTTAGTAAGCTGTTTAGGTGGACTGCCTATGACGTGTGTGTGTATATCTCACTGACTTATCTGTTCAGGATAGTTTCTCTCAGTATTTGGAGTCCAAACATTTTTGCTGACCTCTCTTCTTGATTCATGTTACTGTGGTATATTCATGTCCAAGTCTTCTTCAGGAGGACAATTTTAGCAAAAAAATTGATATCCTTATTTAGTCCAGCTACTTATAGGTAAGCTGAAATTTCCTAAATTGAAATCATATTTGCATCAGTTTTCATTGAAGATACTATCCAATTCTCCTGCCCAAATGGCCAGCTTTTCTCATCGCTTCCACTCTCTGCAGAGGTGGTTTATGCTGTTTTCTTTACAGGCTGCTTCTGTTGAGATGAGAAACACTTTAGCATTATGTGTTTTAGCCACAGATGCTTGACATAACCGAGCAAACCTATAGCTTTTTCTTTTCTCTTCAGAAGAACCTTTCTTCCAGAATACATAATACTCTAGCCTCCATGTTTTTTCCTACTGAAATTTCTAGGAGTTTCTGCTGTTTCTCAGTAGAAATGAGTGTAGTGGCATTTTTTTTGCTTCTGATCTGGTGATCCCCTATGATCATTCACCAAATTTCTGTATTCCTTACCTACGGCTTGTAGCTGATATCCTCCCCTAAAAAAGTTCCTGTAGAATAAAACTGAAGCATTATTTGGGAGGAGGAAAGGAGTGAATCAGTGTTAGTTAAAAGAATTGCCCAGGATTTTTGTTGTGTTTAGCTACAAACAGTGGAGGAGTCCTTCATCCAAAGGTGATAGTTATGCCCTGGATCCCATGCAAGTGTCAGCATATGCTCTGTGATCAGAATCCCAGGTGTAAGATCTCTGTAATTCTATTGACTGTGGTCGCTTCTAGTATTTACTTTGGGATAACTGTTGTGTGGTTTAGAAAACCTTTTGAACTCCGTACAAATACTGTATGATTCTACTTCGTTGGGATGTCATTTAACTCTCAAATTTAAGAGACCACTTTTTTCTTTCCCTATCAGGAAACAGACCCTCCCTTCTCTAAGAGCAGATGTAGCAGGAAGCTGCAGTTATCTTCAGTTTCCTCTGAGCTGGATGATTCTTCTCTTCCCTTCAAAAAAATTATCCAATCAATTCTAATGTTCTTCTGCAGATGTAAGCAGTGCATTTGAGGAATTAATCATATACATGCATGCTAAAACCTTGCTCTCCTGTGGTAGAGTCTTTGGTGGAACGAGGAAATCTTTGTTTTGACATGGATTGTCTACAGACTTGGGTCAATTTTTCCATGCTGATGATCTAGAAGACCTGTACCACTTCAATGCAAAACCTGTCTTACTTGAAGGAAAATTTTTTTGATTTTTTTTTAAAGTAGAGCAATTTATCATATGCTAGTTACCAGAAGAAATAAATGCGTAATGAGAACAACTTAATCCAGAGAGAGAATGTGAATACAGAAACTGTTAGTTCCCCAAACATAGGCATATTTCAATTCCTTTCTGTCATTTAGTTTACAGTCGCATTCAGTAGCCTCATGCCATTCTCGGTACCCTGACTTAACCGCGTGCTCTGGTTTTGCTAGAACAATACTCTTTTAAGGAGTTCAGAAAAGTATTTTTTGAGGAGGAAAAGGTTTTTCTTCCAGTTGTTGCTGATCTTCTAAATTAAGTTATCATTCTTTTAGAAACAAGGCATTTTGTGTTACTGCAGTAAGTTGGTGGCTTATTAGTTGGAGATCAAGGTTACCTTTTTGAACTTCAAATCCTACTGTTCTTCTAAACTCTTGCCTTTTTCCAGTCTTTGGGAAGAGGAGATAAACTTTCCTACTAAATGTAAATAAATAAATGGCATTTAGAAGGTCTTTTTACAAGTTAAAAATCATTCAGTCTCTAAATGAATTATTTTTCTCTTACATTTTAGGTTGCTTCAGGTTATACTGCATTTAAAAATGTCTCCTTTCAGACAGGGCGTGCAGCCTGCCAATTCAAGCTTCCCCCACATTAACAAGTGCATCATGTTAACATTGGTAACATGTGCAGCAGGTATTGCAGGTGGGTGGCAGGGAATTGATTGTAAAAAGTTCAAAAGAAAACCTTTGGGATACATTTGGGATCCCACACTGTGAAAATTGGAAAACTTTATAGCTTAAATGTATTTTTCAGCCTTACTACTCCGAGCTGATACAAGTTAACTTCAGTGTAGTCTATCCTGAAATTAGCTGTTCTGTAGTCCATGTGAAAGAAGAAGAATTGATATACACTTCTAGGACTGTCTTTTTCCAATAAATGTTCTCTCATAACAGCCTTCTTAGCTTTCAGAAAATGTTAAGTTCCTGGGCAACATAACTTCGATACAAGTTTTTACTTTGTTTTTACTTTAGAATTGGCATCTGTCTGGTGTTCACGTCAAGGTTTGGAATTAACTTGGAGGGGGAAAATAAGCTAAAAATGAAATCCTGGTCAACAGGCATCTGAACTGTCAACTCTTCCTTGTCTTCAGTGTGTTGGCAGGAAAATTGCATGCATAAGGAAAGGCCAATGGATGATAATCCATTTTCAGGTTCTTGACTGGAGCACAGGAATTTACACATGCACACATTGGTAATTCCTTAACTAGCAGTGTTTGACCTGGATTGACCAAAGTCTGAGAACAAAGAAATTACAAACTACTTCCAGATATGGTAGAAAGGGGTAGAATAACCAGGAATCATAAGCAGTTCAACAGCTGCTTCAGATGAGAATCTTAATTACAGGTAAGAGAGCTAATTATATCTTCTCCCTTCCCCTGTACTCAAGTAGCATAGTTGCATCTTTCTCTAGCACACCATCTGCTACTCTATGCTAGCCCTACTTCAGGATCTTCTGTTCACTACTCTCTCAAAATTCTGAAGTATCTTTTTTCCCTTTTCTTTTTAAAAATAGTTTAAATAGGTTCTTTTTCTCTCTATTTACATTAATACTAATTAGTCACTATTGCACTGAAGCTTCTTGATATTAGACATATCAGCAGTAGGGGATATAAATCAAGGAAGTACATAGTCAGCAGTGCAATACAAATTGTGCAAGAGCTAATGTTCAGTAACCGAGAATAGGGAAATACTGATTGTAAATTTTTAAGCGTCTAAAAGTCAAAAGTAATCTTTAAGGTATGTTTTGCAGTTTCTTCTTTCTCTCCTGTATCTATGTTCATACATGCATTTGGAGCTGCAGCAGTTCTTTGTCCTACAAGAAAGAACATATTACTATGTCAAGCATGTTACTTTTGTGATGGGCAGTTTCTTGTGTAGCACATACCATCCAGTACACCAAGGCACTAGTGTGTAGCCTCATTGCACCTTACAAAATAAGTGATACAAAATGTAGCAGTTACACAGAAAGTGAATGTTGAAATCTATGAGTAAGTTGAAACTTGGTTGTTTGCTGTCACTCTGTAAAAGCTCAGTGTTCATATTAACTCCAGCTATCATTCCAAAGCAAAGGCATAAAGTGGTATTGTTAGTGCAGAAAGAATATTCCTATACTTATTTAACTGTTCTTTCCTTTTAGGCATATACCCAACTTAAAGGGGAAGTTAAAGAATGCATTTTTTTTTTCTGTTGTTTATTTTTGATCTTGCTGTGAATGACGACTGTATTTTTCCTTCTCTCAGTAGTCACAAGATTATGAATATCTTGGTCTACAAGAAGATTTTTCAAACAAGTATTTCGATCAGGAAGAAATACCATAGCAAAAGAGGATTTTATTCTATCTTGTTTTTCCATTTTTACAGCTCGAAGATGATGGGAAGCTATTCTATACCCTTGATGATGGTCATACCAGATTTACTGATCTCATCCAGCTAGTGGAATTCTACCAACTTAATAAAGGAGTACTGCCTTGCAAGTTAAAACACTATTGTGCGCGAATTGCTCTTTAACCAAAGCATCTGTTGTTTCATCAGAGGGAAAGGAAGATACTAGAATACTTTTTCCCCTAAAGGCAATTTGTATAGTAAGAAGGGAAAAAGCATTACATTGTAAAAATTCTATGTTTAAGCTGCAAAAAAAAATTTATATTCTAGATAGATAAGAACTTTGCTTTGTGATTGTCACAGCAAAATTAACTTTATGGTTTTAAAAAAACATTCTTTCCTATGTAATTCTTTAGTGTTGTCTTGGACTTCTTTGGGTTTTTTTTTTCAACTGAAAAGAATTTTTAAAAAAATAATATTGTATAACTTCTAGAAAAATATAACTGAAGGGAAGATCTTTGTTCTTAGGTTTAAAATTAACTTTTTGTCTCTTCAAATGTCTCTTAATTTCTATTCATCACATAGAAGAATTAGCATTTACTGTGGTGAGGGTAAGAAGCTGAACTGCACATTTTATTTGTAAATAAAATGAATAAATATTTTGCACTATATTTTTGAATGCTACTTTGAGGATTATCATACAAAAAGTGAAAAATCATTAAAACTACTTAATAACTGATTGGTTGTATTGAGTTGTGCTATTACTGTTGTAGTATTTTAAAGGATTTTTTTTCTCTGATGACTAAATCTTCTTTATAGAGAGCTGGAGTGTCATGTGGCTGTGATATGTATAAACGTGCTTGAAGTATCATGTAGTACATAACGGGATTTAGTGTATACCTACAATCTCTAACACAGGGAGAGGGAGAGACCGACCTGTTAAGTGCTGTGGATTGTTGCAGAGTTGGGGAGGGAATCAACTTCAATTGCCCTTAAAAAATAAAGGTAATGTTATAATACTTATCGTATTTAAAATACTTACAAATAAAGGTGAATCCAGTGAACTTTACTCTTTGCTGAAAACCTGGTGAGAGTGTATTTGCAGTCAGTTCCTAGCTTATTTTATTATTTATCACCGAATAAAAATTTCAGTATAGCTACCGGTCAACCAGTCTTCAGAGATTACCAAACGTCTAACATTCCAGCTAAAAAGAACTGTTACGGTAGGCTGAATCAAATTTTGGACCTTAGCATTAAAAATACTTTCGGTATCTGTGTTTTGAAAGAGAGGTGATACTGCTGGATCCTTGAACAAAGACTCTAGTGGAATGGGGCTTGGATTGAAAGAGGTATCTCTGTCCTGATGCTTTGCTATCCAATAGGTTTGATACTGTTACAAGGGTTCAGGACCTGGCCGTGGGTATCTTTACTTGGGGTAAAGGCTGGAGTGCAAGGTAGTGCTTGGAAAGGGGCCATCACACCGAATCCAGCTCCTCCTCCCTGTGCTTGCTTTGATTCTCTGACTGTCAGACATACCAGCTGTTCTGCTGTAGGAGTTGGTGGGGAGAGAAGGTGGAGGAGGCCTGGGCAAGGGATGGAGTACGGTGGACCTGAGGCACAGCAGTGCCACTGTGTGTAGGCTGACAAGGTCATGTGGATGGAAGCATTAAAATAGTGTGGTCACTATAGCTTATGGTTTTGTTATTGTGTGTCTGTGGAAGGCAATCATGATAACATAATACTGTGATACTTAATTTACTGACTTGATCCACACATCACTGACCTTTTCCTCTGGTATGCAAATACAGTTTTTAAAGCTCATTAAAAAAGCAACTCTTCATAACGTGTACCAAAGATGCAACATATGTGGTGCCTAAGCTCATTACATTAGAAATGCCTTGTAAAACTCTTCACAGTCTAATAAGTTTAACTCTTAAAACTCGAATATAATTTCAAAAATGTAGTTTTAATTAAGACCTCTTCAGGTTTAGTTTAATAATGTGATTACTTCTCAGGCCTAGTATTATTTCAAAGATTGGTATAGAATAAGGAGAAACATTCTCCTCTGCATCCCTGGTTGTTTGATCATCTTCTGACAAACAAAATGAATTGTCTACTGTAGTCCATTTTAACCTGGACATGTGAAAGCTTTGCCATAATTTTTATTTGTATTTATGTATTTGCTAGCATGCTTGGTAGAGAAGCTAACTGCTTGGTGAGTGAGTACCTGTCACCTTTGGTCCTATCAGAAAAGAAAAGAGAATGTGGGGATTATGTCATGTGGTGGAGAGACACCAACCATCAAGAATCTTCGCCTGCTTTTTCAGGTTTTTTTCACGAGTGAAAAGGAAAAAAAAAAGCCAACATCAAACAACCCTAAGTAAAATGAAGTATCGCTTAAAGAGCCTGGTGTTTGGACATTTGAAAGTTTTTAACTGGCAAGTATTCAAAGCATTCTTACTCTGTAAAGTGTCACCTCCTGCACTTTGACAGCTCTCAATTAAAATCTAAACTGAAATCTTGCTGAGAATACAAAATCTTTTTTTTTTACAAATGTGCATACCTTTCTTGAACTTTGTGGTTGTTCGTGACTATGCCATAAAAACCAAACCAGTAAAACCAATAAAATCTAGTTTGGTGTTTAAATGACATAACAGGCTACCTCCTTATTTAGATATTAATGAATGAAGAAGCATGAAGGAGGTAGTCTTAATGTGTAAAAACAAAACCCAAACCAAACCCAAACCAAACCAATCAAAACTCTTTGATATCCCAGACTACTTTAAAACATGCTAAATGGTACAGGTGGTTGACACATGACTTGCAAGATCCTTGCTAGCAACCAGTATTTTCTTGTCAGAAAAATGACAAGGTTTTTTATGATGCCTCCCAGGATATGTCTGACCATGAAGTTCTTTGAGGGTGTAGGCAGTGCTGTTTAAACAGAATTTCAGTGTGTTAACTGTGGCTTCTAATTACGAATACTACAATTTGGTGCCCACCTTCACAAAGAAAATGGGCTAATCAGGAGTTGTTAACAGCTCAGGGACAAATCAGTACTATTTTGGGCAAGCCAGTCTTATCTGTCTCCAACGGTTTGCTTCTCTACAAAATGTGGACAACCTTATATTTACCTCACAGAGCATTTAAGGACTGATTTTTTTAAAAAATGATAATTGAAATTGGTATTGTTTGCAGAAGGCTTGTTTAATCATAAGTAAGTGATACGTTTTTACCTCTACTTTGGGGAGGTCAGAATCTACACTCTTAAACTTCTTGATGGAAAATCAGTGCCAAAGCACCTAGGTTTGAAGCAGGATATTTGAAAAACAGTTCATACTTTCTTCAGATTTAAAATTGTATACTTCTGTAAGTGTATCTGTGTTGTGCAGCACAGCGCAGTGCCAGGAAGGGAGAATGAAGCTTGCCATGCGGAGGTACCAGAAGCAGTGTAACTGTACAAGCCCAGCTTTCTATCTGGGGTAATTAGCCCTGCAGGGGTATGCTCTGCAAGATGTGAGCTAGTTCAGAGATTGCTCTAAAGCTCAGCGTTGTATTTGTTGGCATGCCCTTTGTGCCTTAGTTTCCAATCTTAAAATCTTCTTGGCTCAAAGGAGATTAAAAGTTAATTCACTGGTGTTTCATAATGCATATACATACATGGCCGGAATTAAGGTTACATGGGCAGCATTAAATGACATTTTTTAACTTCTGAGTGTTTTTACTTAACAATCTTATTAAGTCACTTAATGAATTTTTTGAAATGTACCAAGTCTTCAGTTCATCAAACTAAATGTTTTGAAAGAGAGCTTTAACCCATTAAATAAAAGAGGATTACATATGTAACTAACTACAAGTAGGATCTTTCAAGGGTAATTGAATTTCTGTCAAATGTTGTCTGTTACATCCTGGTTTAAGAATTGTAGCATTTTGTGCTTCCCTGGGGGTAGAATTATTCTGTAGTGTAGGTGGGTTTGGGGTGTCTCATTTTAAGACGCAAATCAGCTTATTTCAAGAGAATAGCCTTTTTTTGTTGTTACATTGTTTAGAAGCTACTCCTCTTCATCCAAATAGAAGCCACTCAGCCACCAATTAGGTTTAACTGTTTAAACCTATTTAATAGATGTAGCTTGCAAATCAGTCTAGCATTTGTCAGTAAGAAATGTTACATATAATTTTTGTTACCTTTATTACTTTGGTTTAGAAAAATACAAAGCAACTTAGAGCTTACATCAGCATTTCTGTTTGGTTAGTAAAACAATTATTTTTACTACTGTTCTGATATTTCAAACTACTATTCCTTAGCACTGTAATGCATTCCATTTCTAATTTCAACTTCATAGCTGAAGCTTTCACTGAAATCATCGAAGATGGGACATACCCCATTACTTGAATATACTTGCAAGCTTTCAAAGGTTAAACACTTATGGTCTATGCATAATCAATGTGTATGGTAGTGCAATTAATGTTAACTTTAATGAAATGCATGAATATTTAAAACTTAATGAATCTGGCTTTACAGTGCGCTTTACAGCCTGGTTCACATATGTGAACAGTATTGACTGTTGGCCTCTGGATGTCAGCAGTGTATCACAAAATTCCTGTAATCAACCGCTGTTTTCCTGCTTCCTCCCAGAAATATCTGTGACTTGTGGTCTCTGCACACCTCCAGAACACCCAGTGCTTTTTCCTCTTATAAATTATTCACTTACTCTGTACCAATTAGTTCTACCAGTTGCTAGGTTTGTTATCAAGTTAAGCTTCAAGACAAGAACCTGAACTCAATGAGTGATTAAAAATTTATTAGCAGAGATGATTAAATATGCAGATAGTCTGTGAAGCTTGTTCTTGAAACCATTATATTACCTTTTTAATACTAATGATTTGTATAATTAATTTTAAAAAAGCCTGAAAGTCTTTTAAAAAAAAATCAGAGTAGGACATAAAAGGGAAAAGATTAAATGCAGAGGAGGCAGTGAACCTGAGTATTAAAACAGCTCATTCACATGTATAGGCAATAAAGTCATTTCCTTACAGGAATAGTTTGTGTTTTTTTTCCCCTCTGCTAAGTTGATTATTTTATTAATCTTTTAAGCAATTTGGGAAAACTCTATCCACTAGTGAGTCATATTTTCAAAATAGAACTTTATGCGATTAATGCTGATAATACAGACGATTCCCCTAAACTTTATGGTTAAAAACTAAACCATACCACGATGCGTTGGTATTTATTAACCAACCTTTAAGCATATGCTGGATTTTAGCCATGCGAGTAACCCCAGCGTTTCCATGGGAACCGCTCAGGTACATCAATGCCACCAGGGAGCTGCTGGGCAGTGTGGCAAATGCCAGGTAAAGTTTCCAAAAGAGGGGCTGTCCGCCACACCAGTTTTTCGAGGGTGTGTGTGTGTGTGTGTGTGTGTGTGTGGCAGATTTGGGGCTGGGGGCAGGTGGGACCCTCCGGAGCCTCTGGGTGAGCGGGAGCAGCCGGGTGCTGTTGAACCTGCAGGGCTGGCCCTGGAGGGGAAGGGCTTGTCCTCCCCTCCCACGGGGGAAAGAAAATAGATGACTTTATTGCCCATTAAGGGGATAGCTAGAGCAGAGAGGCAGCCCTGGGGCCTGGCTTTTTGCTTTCCGCTTCCCTGGGAGAAGCGAACCCTCATGGCAGCCTAGGAGCAGCCTGGAGAGCAAAGGCAGCAGGCACCGGCTGTGGCACGGAAGCAGCCTACGCGGCTGGCGCTAGCCAACGCTGGCGGCGTGGCACAGCTTTCGGCATCTGCACGTGTGTGGGCACACGTGATGCGTTAGGTGTTTTGTAACGCCTCCGTGAGAGGGTACGGGAGGTGACAAGACCTGGCTACGCAGGGGAGGGTTGGGGTGAGCTTCGTCCTGCCGTCCCTCCGTGCTGGTGCCCAGCGGGGCAGGTAGGCGGTAGGCAGCACCCCTCAGGTGCTGCACTCTGCAGTGGGGAGAGCTGAAGCTTACTTTTCTCTCCCTCTCCTTCCAGCTCTGCCTCTGGCCTGCCTGGCACAGTGCCACCGAAGACCACGGCCGATGGCCCCCGGCACCCCATGGGAGCGAGTCGCTGTGGACAAGGTTTGAAGGAAGGTGAGGGCCTGCCCCAGCTTCTCCTGGGGGCCCTGTGCTAAGGGGCCTGCAAACAGCCCGGAAGCTGCTACTGTGCCCTTTGCCTCCTGGAAAGGGAGGAGTCACCCCTCAGGTGAGGCTGATGAGCCCCACCAGCTGGAGGTTGTCAGAGTTAAAGAGTTGCCAGTAATAAATATGAGTGCTCTGGGTTTGACTAGTAGGTGTGTACTTGGGGGAGGTGTGTTACCTGTCAAATTGAGGTCAGCATGTGTAGTGAGTGAAATTGTTTAAGACTGGGGGCCTGAGGTGGGGAGGGGAAAGTATGAGGGGAGGTTGTTGTGTAACTGTTGTGTTGCCCTTTTTTTCTGTTCTGTTTATAAATTAGAGTGCCGTTATTTTTTAATTTTACGCTCTATGTGGTATTCTTTAGGTTTCAGTTATGTGAAATGCAGTGTATGTTTCTAGCCCTGGCTGTAGTAGGCAGCAGAACTGGAGCACAGCCATTTCTAGAGTAAGACTCAAGGAAAGTGTTTGTATTGCCATCACCACTGAACTTGCATGGCTAGGATCTTGCTGTGGAGGTTAAGTCTGAGTAAAAATGGTTGTTCTTTATCCAAAATAGCAGGTGTTCTTCTTTGATGGTGTGAAATTAGACTGTGACCTAGGAACTTCCTTAGCAGAGCACAGTCCTGGAAGTATTTCTCTAGTTTTCTGGGAGACTCTGCATTGACTCAGATGTACAACTTCCCTTTCTTGCTTTCTTTTTGCTCTGAGCTAAATTGAAACACTACTTTTCACAGATGTATTTTAGCTTCCCCTTCTATTATGCCAGCTACTACTTGGGGAAAGAGAAGGAGCAGAGGAAAGAGCATTAACTAGGGTAAGCAAGTTGGTAGAAAAACTTGAGAGGACATTGAATGAGGTGCTTCCTGCTTTCCTCCTGGTGGTTGAAGCTGAACAAAAGAATGAGTCCTTAGTCTTGCATTCCTGAATATGGGGTAGGCTGATAGGGTCCCAAGTGGGATCATAAGTTTAGATTGTTTTTCGATGTCATCTAAAACTTTCTAATGTGAAGAAAAATCCTTAAACTGAGGGAAATGAAATTTTTTACAGCACAAGAGGATGCAGGTGGGAGAAATAAATGCATGAATTTTTCACAGTTTGGGGGTTTTTGTTTGTTTATTTGTAGTTTGTTGTGGGTTTTTTTAACCAAAAAAACCCTTATTCTGTTAAATTGTGCAGAACTTTCGTAATTGCCAAATCTACAGCCTATGTGAAATGTTTAAGTTCTGGGAAATAACTCATGGAAAAATCTCTTCTGATGATGGATGTAAGGTCAGCTATTCAAACTAAAATACTTTCTCCCCAGTTACATGGTATAGGGCTGTGGTGCTCAGACCATATGCATAGTTAGCTATTTTTAGGCATTTAAGGAGAATGTAAAGGAGGTGATGTGTGTAGGAGGATGGAAGGCTAAGGAAGGAATTTTAAAAGAGATACTAACACTTGGAACAACAATAGATACGCTATTGGAGTGATTTTTTTCCTAGCTTGTACACACCACATCTAAAGGGGTTTGCTTCTGTATTGAACAATTAATGAAGTCCTCATTTCTGAAATGATGCATGTGCTTGTTTGTGTGCTGCGCATAATGCTATGGATTTCAGTATGCTTAAGATAATGTGTGTAAGCGTTGGCAGGATCAGAGTCAAAGACATCAAAAATAACTTGGAGGGCTTGTGGAAATTCACAAAGTGTAATAAGGTGATACTTCAATTGGTGCTGAAGTGGAAATTGTAGCTGATATTATATTTAATGATGGACTGTGGTCACTGGGTTCATGTGACTGAACAATAACCATCTCTATTTTTGAGGTAAATGAGGAAAAGTATATGAAGTTGAACTAGAAATTAAGAATGTTTTTCCTCTTTAGTACCTGTACATTGATAATGCTATTTATACTTATTATCCTGTATTGTCTGTTTAAGAAAAAAACACACACAAAAACCCCAACCAAAAAAAACCCAAAGCCTTCTTTACAAGAAAGGATTTGCAGGAGGAATCTATATTTGAAGTGGCCTTGGCCTTGTGAAAGTGTAAGATGTATGATACTTTTGAAGAAAAAGTTCCTCATTGCTCAGCACTGTAGAGTTAGGAACTAAAAAGCATTGTGGGAGTGATCTAATTGTTTCTATTTCTTTGCTAGAAATAAAACTAACACACTAATTCAAAGAGTATCAGCAGTACAGGTGGCCCTTAAAAGGGCCTTCCCATGGCAAAGCAGTACAGCTGAATTGTATTGCACCTTTGCTTAAGATAATGGGGGTTTGCAAGAAATGAATTCTACGTTGTTCTGTGATGAAATGAAATGCTCCTTTGTCTGCAGGAATGTGTGTTCCACTTCTGCTCCTACTTCCACTTGAAATAAGGCCATATCAGCCAGTATGAATTTAGAAACACAGGGAAGAATGAATATGCTTTCGCCATGGTGTTCATCCAAGGAGCTGCAAGAACGTTAACTATTGACGTTCTTCCAGGCTTTCAACTTTTCTTTCCCTCTGTATATAATTCTTTCTAAATTATATTTTTATTACTTGCAGAAATTCACCTCTTCCTCTTCAAAATATTTTTTTGGTCAGTTATTTATCTTCCTAGAATTTATTCTGTAGAAACGAGGAAAATACCCTCTGCTATATGAAGAGTATCACTGGTTTGCAGTTCTTTTAACAAGTTTTTGATGTAATCTGGAAGCAGCATTAGTTCTGTATCTACAGTTGCTGAATCTAGTGCTGAAAGCATGATACTGAATGGATTAATGCACATGTAGTGTTCAGGATGTTTTCAAAGACATAACAGTAGGAGAAATATGTATTTGATTTTATGCATGCTCCTCGCAAAGAAATGTGGTGGTGGAGAAATTCTGCTATACTAGGTTGTACAGATAAAAAAGTCGGGCTTGAGGTAACTGAACATCTTTATAGTGGAGTGGTTTGCCTTATAGCATATCAGACTGGTTGTGGGTAGCTCAAGAGAAGAAAAATGAAACAAATGGAGAGCTCCTGAAGAAGAGAACCATGATGATGAAGCGGTTGGAGGAAGTGACCTCCAAGTAAAAGCTGGAGAACTGTGGCAGTTTAGCCAAGTAGGCTGTGGCAGTTTCAACCCTGAAAAACACTAAAAAGTGGAAGAGTGAATGAGAAGTTGAAATGGAAGGGAAGAAGTTAGAGAAAAACAACTACTTCGTCTGTTTGGGGCAGGGGAGGAGTCTTAATCTGTTTGACCCATGATTATGAGGCATTCTTTCAGGGATGTGTATAAATTTGAAAATTGTCACCAACTCTAAGTCACCTGTGGAGTCTCATGGAGCAATTCTGAGCTAGTGAAACAGCAGTATTTTTACTGAATAACTCTGAACTTGTCACTCAGCAGCCTGATGTTGAAGGGGAAGTTTTATTCTGGGTGGTGGTGGTGGGGGTTGTTTTCTGAATCTAATCTTATGCTCTGCTTAACAGAAACAACAGCATAAACTGGAGGTAGGTGGAGAGATGGCAAGATGGAAGTGAGGTAGATGCGTGGTATGTGCCAAAATTAGGAGGCTTGACCAAAGATGGAGAGAGTAGTAAGAAGTCGTATTTTATTTAGTGATGTGGCACCATTTGCTGATGGCGTGTTGTTGTAACTAAAATGCGATTGTCTTGTGACTTCTTTCTGGCTTAGGTTTCTTATGCTGAAGATATGGATCTACTTGTTAAGGGTTAGCTGTAACAATTGTTACCTGAAAGTTTCATTGGAACCTGCCTGACTTTGAAATGTTGAAATAGTTGAATGCACTGTAAAGTTTCAAAGTAAACTTCGCTGTGACCTCTCTGCTAAAGAGTAGTATATATATTAAAAAAGAAAAAAAAAAAAAAGTAGAAAGGTGGAAACCACATATGTAAGCATGTTAACTTTTTATTAAAAGAAATCATTCTAGGAGACCTCATTAAGCCAGGACGATATTCTAGAAGTGAATATACATGTTGACAGCTACACCCATAAATTTGAAAACTGCAAACATGTTCAGCATAAAAGCCATTTTTGAAAAAAGCTGTTGCTCTGCCCTTGTACTAATTTAAGAATTGTTCTTTCATTCTGATTTTTATAGTTTCTTTTCACATATATAACTGGCACAGTTTATAAAGTACTTTAAAGAATCTTTCATGATGTCACAAACTTCATAATGCAGATGATTATTTTTAAAAATGCACACATGTTCTATCACTCCCCCTCCTTCTCAACTGGACAGGGGAGAGAAAATATAACAAAGAGCTTGTGGGTCGAGATAAGGATAGGAGAGATCACTCACCAATTACCGTCACGGGCAAAACAGACTCAGTTTGGGGAAAAATTAACTTGATTTATTACAAATCAACCGGAGTAGGGTAATGAGAAATAAAACCAAATCTCAGAACACCTTCCCTCCACCCCTCCCTTCTTCCCGGGCACAACTTCACTCCCGGATTCTCTACCACCCCCCCAGCGGCACAGGGGGACGGGGATGGGGTTTACGGTCAGTTCATCACACGTTATTTTCTGCCGCTTCATCCTCCTCAGGGGGAGGACTCATCACACTCTTCCCCTGCTCCAGCGTGGGGTCCCACCCACGGGAGACAGTCCTCCACGAACTTCTCCAACGTGGGTCCTTCCCACGGGCTGCAGTTCTTCACGAACTGCTCCAGCATGGGTCCTTTCCACGGTGTGCAGTCCTTCAGGCACAGACTGCTCCAGCGTGAGCCCCCCATGGGGTCACAAGTCCTGCCAGAAAACCTGCTCCGTGGGCTCCTCTCTCCACAGATCCGCAGGTCCTGCCAGGAGCCTGCTCCAGCGCGGGGTTCCCACGGGGTCACAGCCTCCTTCGGGAACCCACCTGCTCCGGCGTGGGGTCCTCCACGGGCTGCAGGTGGATATCTGCTCCACCGTGGACCTCCATGGACTGCAGGGGGACAGCCTGCCTCACCATGGTCTTCACCACGGGCTGCAGGGGAATCTCTGCTCCGGCGCCTGGAGCATCTCCTCCCCCTCCTTCTTCACTGACCTTGGTGTCCGCAGGGTTGTTTCTCTTACCTGTTCTCACTCCTCTCTCCGGCTGCCGAATACTGCCGTCCCAACTTTTTTTCCTTCTTAAAAATGTTATCACAGAGGCGTTACCACTATTGCTGATTGGCTCGGCCTTGGCCAGCGGCGGGTCTGTCTTAGAGCCGGCTGGTATGGGCTCTCTCGAACACAGGGGAAGCTTCCAGCAGCTTCTTACAGAAGCCACCCCTGTAACCCCACCCGCTACCAAAACCTTGCCACACAAAACCAATACAACACATTACATAGTGACTTGAAGTGTCAAATAAGATCAATGATGCCATTCTTTTCCTTTTTAAAGAGACAAAATGACCTGTCCATAGACTGTACCTCTGTACAGTATTCTTGCAAAGAATCTCTGTTTCCTGGGAGTAGTGATGTGAGTTTAAATCTCTGGGCTCCAGCACTAGTCTTGGTGAAGAGGTTCTCTTGTTCTATTCATACTGTATCTGGACATATAATAAAGTCTGCACAGTGAACAAGATCTCAGACAATCTCTTCTTTCAGTACCTTTCTGTCAGAGTACATTCAAGGTACATGCATATTTAAGTTGGCTTCAGTAAAGTAGAGACTTAATATTAACCCAGTTTGGAGAAGCGTAATTGGTACAGAGGCTCAAGTATTCTGCCTGTGGATGCAGACTCTGAGAAACAAGAAACAACCGGTTGTGACCTCAGGTTTGTTTTCTCTTTGGTGTGGGAGGGAGGAGGAGGAACTTGGTCTGCTCTGTGTGGGTGGAGATAAGATGGTATTCAGAAGCTAGAATAATTTTAAATGAAGATCAGTAATGAGAAATCCCACAAGAAAGAGCATGGGAAGATGTCAAAAAGTCATCAGGTGGCTGAGAGGAGCTGAGCAAGGGACAAGACCTTGGGTTGGAATGGCTCTTGGGCATTAAGAAACAAAGTGTGATTTTTTTTTTTGGGGGGGGGGTGGGCAGGGATGTTCCCTTCTTTTTTGAGTAGGTAGGGATTTTTGTCGCTACTGTTCATATCCAAAATGTGTGTGTATAATCTGATTACTTGTATTTTGTCATATTTAGCAAATAGCTTCTAGGTTTTACATAATGATACTTTAAGTTTGCTTGGGAAGGGATTGTATTTCATGCCTAAATGTGTATGTTACCTTAGATCTTCTGACAAATGGCCAGTGCTGTGTTGTTTTCCCTACTACTTGAATTAACAAAGAACTGTTACTGAAAATCATTTGGTGACACTTGAGATAAATCAGTACCTTGCCAATAGAAACAATATTTATGATAAAGGTTTTGATATGTTGACTGAACTCTGTCATGGTAAAGTGGTTCAAAACTTTTGATAGCTAGATAGTATGTTTACTTTGATAGTAAATGGAAGACTGAGGTAGAACTATGAGGTGAATCCTCAAGGATTCACATTAATACATGCAGATTCAAATATTAAGATTTCATTTAAGACTTTGTCTTAACAGCCAAAAAATACAGTTTTGCTAGGGAAAGGTTATCAGGTATGTTGCACTGGAGAAATTAAATCCACACAGAGTAAAGGAAATTGTAAAAGCTACAGAGTTCCTGGACAGAGCTGACACAGAATTTTTCCAATGAAATTAATTGCTGTCATAGTTGTGCTGTTTCTGGCCTCTTCTGATCTCACTGAATATAAGCTCCTCAAACAGGCTTTCTATTAGTGAGTATTAGTGGAAGCCATCTGGTAAAGGAGAATCTGTTTGTGCAAAGTACTACTTTATTTCTAATTAGTGGTCTCAAACAGATTTTCATCTCCCTGATAATACATGCGTATGTTATTTGTGGGTAGTGGGAAGAGGAGTAAATGTCTTATCAAGTGTGTCAGCAGCAGTTCTTTGTCAGTCCCAGGGCGTTACTACTTTCCTGTGTATTGAATTAGACTCCTGCCTCAGTTTTATGTTTTGTAACATGTTCTGGTATCTTTGGCATAAGCAGGGACAGAGAAACAACCCCCAATGTGAGTGTATATAAATAAAAATCTTTTTTAGGTGATGAATAATATTAAAAGAAACACCTTGTGCATCCAAACCAAAGGATTCATATATGAATGTGAGATGCTTTACATGGTGGAAACCCAAGAAAAAGTGAGGCTTCAAGGAATAGTGACTTTGGCACATTCTCTACAGCTGACCCTTCCGAAATCATATAATGATTACACCATGGACTTCCAAAAGGGAATCTTGCCTGTAACTTCTCAGGGTTTCTGAACTCAGGTTAGAGGCAATAACAGACCCAGACAAGGGCAACTAGCAGTTTAGGAAAAACAGTTGTGGCAGAGAAAGGACTAGAGTGATGCTATATGAAGATAAACAACTCTGGCACTGAAGAAGAGAAAGCAACATAGACTACAGCCAGTAGCATATTAGTCTGACATAAACACTTCTATATTGCCCAGTGTTTGTGGTGGAAAAAACATCTTTAGAAGGAAGAATGATAAAGGCTCATTATATCAAGCTGCTGAATGTGGAATAAATACAGTGACTAAAATTCTTACTTGTGGAAGAATTTCAGTTTTCCTCTGCAGATTGAACAAGATTAGAGTTTTCTGCAGAGGTAATAGAGAGTAAGACTACGTGAAACTGTGGAAGAAAGTACCAAAGAACTAGGTGCCCGATGTTGAAGGTGTCTTCCACTTTGTAATTGAGATATCTGCCAGTTTACTCAGTGTTGATCCTGGTGATAGACAGAGAAGAATTGTGCTGGTGTGATACCCTGGGGTCAGATAACAAGGTGTGGTTTTGGTTGTTTGCTTTTTATTGAACATTAGCTAAGCTGTTTTTAAGATGGCAGACTCAAAATAATTCCATAGAACTTGTTCGAGTGTTATACTACTGGTACCCAGCAGGAAATATTCTTAAGTATAACCTATGTACTGTGTATATACTAACAGTGAAGAGCAGTGTGCCAAATATATCAATGTGCTATTAGTATGTTTAATGGCATTCAGCTGTGAGTATTATTGCTTAGAGACTTTGTAAATTTTTTTTTTATAATGCAAAACTTATTATGTCTTTGGGTAAGCGTTCACATTCTGTTTTCATGCCAGGTAAAGGAATTATCAGTCAAATAAGTAAACAGGGATATTTATATCTCAGCTAAGAGATTTTTAAATGATGCATTATACCTAGAAGAATACCTTTCATTTAATGGTTTTGGGGGTTTTTGCACAACACAAGCTGCTCTTGTATTGGAGAAGAAAATAGATGGAGCTGGCCAACTGAGCAAATATGACCATATGGCAGCATATCCTAGCGTATCCTTCCAGATTCTGCTGTGGCAGCAATAGCAGTAAGACTCCCGTGTTATAAAACAGCTTCTATATCCAGGCCTTTTTCTTAAGGATAGTTTAACAAAACATAAACCTTGCAGTATTAATTTCATAGTCTAGTCAAAACTACCTATGTGTGTATGGTTCCCTGTTAAACCTCTTCCAGTCTGCTTACTTTCATTCTTCAATTCCTGAATACTTTGGCTTGTAACTGGAGGTATAGGCCCATGCAGATTAGTTGAAGGCTATAATTTCCTTTGGGTCAAGGAATAATTTTGATGTATCCTCTGTCCTGTGAAACCTTCTGCCCCAGATTCCTCCACCTGGAAAACTGCTAATGATTGCTAGAGGTGGAAATGCAGGCTAACTGGTTCTGTATGAGAGATTGAGAAAGCACAATGGAGCACTGAAGAAATGAGATTAGGCAATTTGAAACAACGAGTACCCTTTGCCTCCAGGAACAGCTACTTTGAGAGTAAGGATTTCTCTTCCCTCATCCCCAAAATGCTGGGTGGGGAAATGCTTGTTATGATTTTTGGTAACGTCTCCAAATTAATTTAAATCAAATGGACTCAATGTTCTCTTCTCACCAGTGGTCAATTGTAAATGCTAGTATAGGGAATAGGAAACAGAAGCTATATGGAGGGACCCTCCCTGTTGCACATCTTTCTGCAACTGGTCTGTTATTGGAGAACTTCCCTACAGTAGGCTGCACCTTCTCTGTTCTTAATTAGTCATTACTGGACCATGAACTATTTTCAGCTCTGTTTGGTCCCATTTATACTCTTGACTTCCACCACCTCTCAGACAAAGAGTTGCACTTCTCGTTATGTGGACAAAGTTTTTTGTGGGTTTTTAAACATGCTGCTTGATATGTTTACCAAATGTTTGTAAGTGACAAGTAGTGAGCAGGTGACATGTCATCACCATTACCTCACCGTTTGTTACTTTATAGACATGGGCATAAGTTGTCTTTGCTGGGAAAGAGACTAGTTGAAGAGTTGAACTCTCTCCTTTTTGGACATTTTCTATATTCCTGATGATTCTTGTGCTTTTCTGGACACTCTGCTTTCCTTTAATGAGGTTAACAGTGCTGCACTTAGAGTGAAAGATTTGTGTGTATTTGGATTTACAAAGTCACATAACGTTTTTATTTTTTTGGTGTGTTTTGTTTTTGTTCTTGTTTTTCCTTCTTTATGGTTTTTAATACTCTGTTTATTTTTCTGACCTCTGCTGAACATTGAACTGATGTTTTTGGAGTGGTAGTATCTAACTTGTGGCCAATCATTGCATGTGCATGCTTCAGGTAATTCTTTCCCATTACTTTGAAATTAATGACACTTTATTATTTTTCTATTTTTTTAAAAAATTTAGTTACTGTGAAAGTAGCATGTGGGTATATGTGAGAGAGATGATGTTTTCCTGCCTGGTGTGTTGTCCGATGTCCTTGGTGTTTGATATAAGTTGAATATTTTAGAACACATGAAATTTGGGATTTCAGTGTTCTGAAAAAGTACAGTGAGGTAGCAAAGATAAGAGTGCTGGACAACAGATAAAAGGGAAATTTAAAGGGGGTTTCTTGGACACAGCTGGCTGGGCTGGCTTTCTAAGTGAAGAAAGGTACTGATCCTGAAAATAAAGGCTGACAAATCTAGGACTCTAATGAAGAAGCAAGAGTGGCATGAATGGAACAGTAGGATATTTGCCTGGAAGGAAAGTGGAGCAAGAGATTGCTTGGTTACAGAGAAGTTTGAAAGTAGAAACTTTTTTTTCTAATTTGGTTTATAGAATCATTTGTGTACACTTTTACAAATGAGCAGTAAATTAAACTTCTGAAAATTGCCATTTGTAACTATTCCAAACTGCCAGTTTGAATGGACTGTGAAGATATCTTTCCATCCACTCCACTTCCCCTGCCACTTTCAGTTAAGATTGGATCCTGATGGATAGCATCATTTTGTCACATTGTGGCACTTTATAAATAACATAATGCAGTGATGTACAGTGCACTGACAATTGCAGTTTTAGTAGCTATTGGGAAAGCTAAAAATGAACATTTTCCATAATCTAGATCATTTACTTTGGCTGTTGGGCTTTCTGCACATCTCCAGAATGTATTCCCATAAGATATTAAAAAAGATGTATATGTTTTTATTATATTGTGTATACACTTTGGTAGGTGTAAAATAAGTTTACATTTTAAATGCATTTGTGCTGCTATCAGAGAAAAGCAAAACAAAATAAATTGATGCCAGGGGAAATGTCAAGCATGCAACACAGATTTGTTAAATAAACATTACTGTGTGGCATTAGCTAATGTTATTACTTTGTTTCCCTAGTGGCTCTTTTTTTGATTATCTGCATTTCTAAAGACTGTGCACATTTCGTACACACTAAGAACAGAGCACAAGGATTCTGCTTGCACGAAGAGCCTTGCAAAAAATACAGAGTATGATGGCATTTTTTATTTGCAACTCTGCTAAAAACATGCTTACGTTTTTGTTGTGGAAGAGATAATGTGAAGAAATTTAGCTATTGAACTTTTTTGAAACTGTATGGGTACTATACATAGAAAAACTGAAAAAAGCAAAATAGAATCTCAGGGATTTAAATAAGAGTCAAAAGTATATCATGCTTTTCCTGAATATCTTCGAGAATGGAAACCAAAATAAAAGTCTAAATTAGAATTTATTTGAAGCACTGGATGAAGGATGGCATAGATATGCTCGTAACTGTGGAAGTTGACTTTATAAATTCCACTCAGCCTTTTACACATAAATGCTTGTTATTCACAGAACAGAGCTGTTGAAGCCAATATGCAGTGTAGATAAAGTTCATACATACTGTAAACTTGGGAAATCTTATGAAGAATTCTGTCGGTGGGAAATCCCTCATTCTGTAGCCAATTCATATCCAAGCGTAGAGACTGGAGTACCTGCAGTGCCACTGCATGACTTATTTGAACAAACTAGATTTATTAGCAAGGATTCATAGTAATACCAGCTAGGGGTTCGTCTGTTTATATATTTGCTGTTACGATATTAGATTAGATAGTGTACGTGTATTTGTTTGAAGACTATAAAGCTCATTTTCAGGGTTTGCATAATCAGCATATTTCAAGCAAGTCTGATGCAGAAAAGTGACTGGGGTAAAAAAGAATATCAAAGCTGAATGTTCTTACCATCTGTTCAATTTATTTCATATACCATGTTGCTGGTCTTAGTCCAAGTCCAAACAGACTTCTATCCCTACTACAGCTGACATCAGCTGGCCTACCTTTCGGCTGTTGGTAGAGGAGAGGGAAGGCCAAGGCAAGAGAACTGATCTCGAGCATGGTTTAGACACGTTGACTAGAGTATTTAGAGGGGAAAGCTTGCACTGACATTACCTTTCTCAGGAACACAACTTCATTTGAACTCAAAAGAGTAGGTTGGATATGTGTAATTGTCAGTGCTTGTTTCATGTAGTGTTTCCTCCCTGTTGAACGTTGACTTTGCAACCTCAGTGCTCTTTCAGTATAATTAGTTGGTTTTGACGATAAAGTAGGGAACAAGAGAAAACTTGTATGTAAGAAACAATATTGACTTCTCTCTTGGTCAGTCCATCTAGTATATCCTACGGTATGAATCTTCACTTCACTTGACTTAATGGAGCAACTTGTAGAAGTGGCAAAAAGAAGTTACTTAACCTCTGCTGGTGAATAAGAACCTGTGTTTGGGGGATTTTTTTTGATTCATACTTTTGATGTGTGTGATGTATTCATGGTCTGACTTTCTGTCTCTTCAACTTTCATCTATCAGACTCAGTCTTCTGGCTGCTGTTGCTTTCTCTTTATGGAAAGAGGGCTGACAAGGCATTAGTCTCTCCTCTTACTGACTCTTGGTTTTGACTTTCTGATCATTGCACTGTTCCCTTCCCTAATATAATGATATCTTGTATGGGTAAAACCGAAGAGGAGTCTTCCTGGTTTCCTTTCTAGTGCCTGCCCCACCTTGGGGATTTCCTGCTGCCAAGAAAACAGTGTGTCCTGGGTCTGACTTCTCCAGATCCTGGTATGTTTAGAGCAAACACACTTTCTGAGGACTTTGCCAAAATATGGCAATGATCATTTTGGTATGTGCAAATTAAATATAATCAAAAGCCTTGTAGCTTTGCCAGAACAGGTGGAATTTCTGTGTAGGTTAGGGAAACTCACTTTCCCAAATTTCATATTTCCCATGAGAAAACATATTCTCCAAGATTGAAGTTGGTTGTTTCTTTTTTTCCTCCCATGAGTTAAAAGATATTCAAGCAAGAAATGATCACTCTGGGAAAAATGTAATTTCAGGAAAATTATGATCTGGTGAGGATATGATTTTATGATGGAGAATGAGACATGTTTAACTACAAATATTCTCTGTCTTTATTAACTATGTTATAGAGTGCATATATGCTGGAGACCTGCTGAAGAGAAACCTTCTTTTCTTGGGGAATGTGGCATGCCTGGATGGACAGCTGTCAGAGGTTCATTGTACATCATTCTGAATCTGTATTAGGTTATTTTAAAATGAAAACTTCAAAATGCTCCTGAGCCTGATCCAGCTGAAGATGATAGTTGGTATACCATTCATTAATTTAGGAGCTGGATCAGCTCCAAATTATTCTTCCTTTGTTGCATAAAACTGAGAAGAAATTCAACGAGTTTTGCTGTAGGTATAAAACTAATTGCCACAACTCTAAATTCTAGGCTGGTTTTCAACTCTCTTCTAAAAAACGAACTATAACAGTAACCCTTCTTTTTTGTTATTGTTAACCCTATTAATGGATTCTATCACCTAGTGGTAGGACTTTAATCCCAGCACCCACCCTTTCCCATAATTTTCCTGAAATCTATCATTTGCAGCATGTGGCAATGGAGGCTCTTAAATAGTGACATATATTTATCCTTAAGAAGCAGGTTTTGCTGGGGCTCATGCTTGAGTCTGTTTTTCTTATCTTTCTCAAATGGCCAAAGTTAACTGATTTGAAAGGGCCTCATTTTAAATTACATTCATTCAGTGAAAACAGAAATTAACACTTAGAGACATCTATATGCTAATGATTGTAGCTCAGGGAATACCCTTCTAACCTTTTCAAAAGGAGTTGGTAAAAAGCCATTTCACTTGAAAGCAACTTAGTAAAAATGGTAGATTAATTAAATACAATAAAATTTCCCTAAAATCTTTATCCCATTTATCACTTATCATTATTTTTCCTTTTCATATATGGTACCTCAATTCCAAACTGAATGTTCCAGGATGCATTTATTAAAACTGTTTTTCTGGTGACATCTATTAGATGCTGAAAAACAGAGGTTAATAACGCCATGAGTTTTAGGGATTGCATGCAAACAGAGGTGAAAAAGCAGCTTCATCTATCACAGTACATAAGATACTAAGTGTATGAATTTTGGCAAAAGGGTCAAAAACTTGTAGGGGAAAGATTTCCTGTAGCCCTTCCAGATGCTAAGCAATGAACTGAACAAGAAGATCCCAAGCTTTCAGACCTTTTAAGTGCTGTGTATCTGCATCCATTAGAGAGTTTACTGTAAATGCAAAATATGACTACTGTTGCTTATAGGCATATTTATTATAGGTGCAGTCTGTGTTTGTTCTTGACTCTGTAGGAGGTCAGAATTCCTGAAGAGGATAAATTGAGTATTGCACATATTAAGCTGCTAGTGCACATTGGTATTCTACCTTGTAGTACCTCTGTTACTGCCTTATATGTAACATTTCTTAGATAAGGTCACTGCTGTATATAGAGGACTTGTGGGTCCTTGAATCTTGCGTTCCTATTTGGAAGAAAAGGAAAAGCTTGTGGAAAGAGTTGCCCTGTTGTTCTTACACTGACTACTATTTGTGTTATGGTTGTTCTTAGAGGAACAATTTCTAAGGAAAAGGCCTAAAAAGATAATGCCTGAAGCTTCTTTGAAGCTACTCATCTGATTAGTCTTGTAGATCCTGATATGAAGTCAAACTAGGGTCAAATAAAGTATTAAGCCCTGGAGTAAAATGTGTCTGCCCTAGGCTAGAAGTAATTTGCAACTCATACTTGGTGTAAATTTAATAGCGGTAAAAATCCTATTGAAACAAAATGGCAATTACTGCACTTGAAATTCCAGTGCAGGAGAGACTGGAGGAAGGTCACGGATCTGTACTTGGTTTACTGATAAAAACCTGTAAGAGTGATGTGAAGATCCAAAAGGATCATAAGCTTTAGTAATACTTACTTAAGCTGGTGTTAGGAACAACTTCCTTTCCACCAAGCAGAAGAGAAGCCTAGAAACCTTCCTGGTTGGCTGAGCAGTGTGTCTGCAAGCCCTAAGGAGGCAGGCGTAAAAGGCTGTGTTCAACTCTCTCTCAAGAGAGAGAGAATCAAATATGCTGGGCAACCAGACAAGAGAAGATAGGTGGTGACAGTTCCTGAGCAGAGGGGGACACTTGTGACTTGAGGATTGGAGGGTGAGATTTTTCTGCAGGAATTGAGGGAGAAAGCTGAAAGACCAGGTGATAGCTACCTCTTACACAGCAAAGGAAAAGAGTGTGGGAATCTTTTGACAAAGAGCTGCTGACACGTAATATATGATTAAAAAGGAATAACTGTGCCTTGAAGACACACCAGAAGAGTATGTGGGGTGTGAGAAAATGGCTTTTGCAGGCTTTATTAGCAGCTCAGCTGTACCGTAGGTTTTTTTAGAGTTATCAGAAAAGTAATGATCTACACTGCTGTGTTTTTGTCCCCTGGACTGCGGAAAGACAGGTTTTTGTGGCATTAGGCAACGGCTGCTTAAAAGCTAACATGACCTGGGATCAGAGCAGTTATGAACAACAGGATCTTTGTTTTTCACTGTTCTGAGCAGGAGCTGTTCCCTCTGGTCTTATGACTTCAACTTTCCCCTGAGTTTTAATCAAAATGGTGTCTCTTTCAAAATCCTTCAGAGAAGGGAAAACATCCCATTTGAGCTGGCAGCTTTTTGTGTGTGTGTGTATGTGTGTGTATAATAAGACACATATTTACAATGCTAAAATGTCTCTGTCTGTTGTTTCTCCCCTCAACCCAAGAGACAAGACAATGGTTAAAACTGCAATTCTTTACCTAATCAATTTTGGAAGCAGCACTTATTTCTTCCTGGCAGCCACTAAATTGCTTTTTTGCACTGCTTTGGCTCCAGATAAAACACGATAGTTCAATTCATTTTCTTAGTTAATGCAAGATGGTGTCCTTTTTTGGACAGTTGGTACTCTAGGTTCTAGGTTGGTCTAGCTAAATAAAAGCCCTGCTGTCTTGGCTGTTATATATGGCACTCCAGAACTGTTAGAGCTGGAGAGGCAAAGCTTTGTCCTTGTTCTGTTACACTTCTCATATCAGTGTGTTGAGCACAGCAGGGAACTGTAACGTACTCTGCTGCTGGTCTACAGTCTGAGACTGGCTACAGGCTTTCAGCACTCTTCTTGCAAAGGCAGGACTGAGAAACCAAACATCTGTAACCTAAACTATTTGGCATGTTATAAAGCAACAACAAAATGCTTGTAGTAGATTTCATGGCTAAACAATAGCCACAAGTTCAGAGGTCAGCATACTTTTACAATAGTTGCACTGATTTTTTTTTTTTTTTTCTGTAGTGATGGCTAACATTCTCAATATTCTGTGTATATTTATGGTATGTCATGCTCCTTAAATTATAAGCTTTGAGGGCTAAACCGTAAACAACAGTTTGGACGTTGCAATCACAGTAGTTGTGCAAATGTATGGAATGGAAAAAATATAAATCGTATAAGCAACAGAAAATGAATTATTTTCAGTGCACTATGCTTTTTAGTTAACATAAGCGTAGTTTAACTACTCTTTCCTGTGGCTCTAAATGAGGGCTGCCATGCAGTTTTCCTGTTGGTCCACGAACATTTTGTAATGAAGGGTATGTAGCTCCCAAGGTGGTGAGTCGGTGTGTATGCATGACCACTCTGAATTAACAAAAACAAAACACCCAAACAACCAAAAACCCCCTCATCAAACCCCACAAATAAACCAAACCACAAACAAAACTCATGTATTGATTCTATGCAGAAAGGAATAGTGACAAGGTTCATAAAATACTGCAGAGAAGAAAAGATATTTTCAGCAGAGAGCAAATAAAACCTGTTGCTTTCACTATGCCTCCCATGAAATGATAGGATACCTACACCATGTTGGTCAGATTCTGCACAGCTGTACACCCATCATCTTGCTTCCCATGGAGGCAAATGCTATGCTTTGGACATGCTATCAGACTAGAACTTGGTCCTCAGTTTGCACACTTTCTGATAGTATGTTGTATGATTTCTATAAAGAGATAAAAATATTTTGTTTGCATATGCATGTACATCAGGTTTTCTGTTTATTTTAGGGGGAAAAAAACCTGTTTAAATCTTGTGGGCTAGATGCTACAGTTAGTTACTGCCCAGTTGGTGGATTTATTGCTTAATTAGCAAAGCATTGATGTGAGTGTACTTGGTATTCTTTGTTTCTGGACTTACCTGTGTGCATTTAATTTGTTGTTTATTTTTATTTACTTATTTATTTCTGCCTCTTTCTTCTGCTAAAACAACCAAACTAAAATTGGCTATTTGGAGACACCTTACTGCAGTGATGCTTGGTACCTTCACAAAATCCAAGTGTTGCTAGTAGCTTATGTTCCTTGCTTATGAACAATTTAGTTAAACAGGAGCTGACTGTTATCTGAGGACCATTGACTCTTTTCTGCTGGGAAAAGAGAACGAAATCAGAGGAATGGGAGCTTGTAGGATAGAGGACTTCATGGTACTTTGATCTAAGACCCAAGAGACTCATTCCTGCAGCTCAGTAATGATTTGGAGAGAGACCTGATATCCTGATAGATGTCCTTGGTAGGTGTCATGGTTTAACCCCAGACAGCAACTAAGCACCATGCAGCCGCTCACTCACTCACCCCCCCCCACCCAGTGAGATGGGGGAGAAAATAGGGAAAAGAAGTAAAACTCGTGGGTTGAGATAAGAACGGTTTAATAGAACAGAAAAGAAGAAACTAATAATGATAATGATAACACTAATAAAATGACAACAGCAATAATAAAAGGATTGGAATGTACAAATGATGCGCAGTGCAATTGCTCACCACCTGCTGATCGACACCCAGCTAGTCCCCGAGTGGCGATCCCCCGCCCCCACTCCCCCCAGTTCCTATACGAGATATGGCGTCACATGGTATGGAATACCCCGTTGGCCAGTTTGGGTCAGCTGCCCTGGCTCTGTCCTGTGCCAACTTCTTGTGCCCCTCCAGCTTTCTCGCTGGCTGGGGATGAGAAGCTGAAAAATCCTTGACTTTAGTCTAAACACTACTGAGCAACAACTGAAAACATCAGTGTTATCAACATTCTTCACATACTGAACTCAAAACATAGCACTGTACCAGCTACTAGGAAGACAGTTAACTCTATCCCAGCTGAAACCAGGACAGTGGGGTTGAGCAGAGCTCCTTGCACAGAGGTAGCAGGAAGTCAGGGAGCTCGTGGAAGTCAGGAGTTTCCAGAGCTGCTTTTTGTGTTCAGAGGCATGACTTGTCCCCTGCCGCAGGGCATGTGAGTGCCATAGGACTGGTGGTGTGGAGCTTTGAGTTCCCTGAAGGTGGTGGGGGCGGGCGGCTGACTGTAGCTCCTCGTACCCCGAGAAGGCTCCCTGTGTCTGTCAGTAAATCTACCCACTTCTGATTCACAGTCATCGGTGTGCCAGACTGGGTCACTTTCTCAGAGGTGTCAAACATTGCTTGTCTTCAACCTGCGGTTTATAAAAGCAAACCCACATATAAATCCCGCTGGCACTGTAATAGAACTGGATTTGCAGGAGTTTAGCAAGCTAAAGCAGATCCTGCAAGTTGAGCAGGTATAGATTTAAAGCAATGGAAAAACCTGACTGGGGGAATTTCATAAATCCTGTTTGCTGAATGCATCAGTAAACCAATTGTTTGGTTTGCTATGGCATGAAAATTTAGTTAGCTGAGATAGTTATCAATCTTTTGAAGGTTGTACTCCCTGCAGCAAGATCAAAACTGACTGAAGTTGATACTGTTTATGTTAATGAAGATATTTTTAAATGGATGGCTATATTATAGTTAGCAATCGTCATGGTTACAACAACAGAAAGAAAAAGCCTATCAGAAAATTTCTGGGTGAAGATAACAGTGTAAAATTTCAATCACTTAATAGTTTATTATAAAAATAAAGCAAGCCTCTCTTAATGAAGTCTTATTTTCAGTTAGTGATACTCCGCTTTACTGTACTTGCACAGGTTGTGGCATAGGCTTCTAAATCTAGAGCACGTACAGACTATAGCTTGATAGGGAGAAAAAGGTTGTGTGGTGGCTTGTTATAATTCTCAGCTGAAGTTGTTAGTTTTTAACAAAAATATCAACTTAATGGGAATGCTATTTTTCAGGCTTATTTGAAAAGTGTCCATAGAATAAGATTGTATCACATCTGTCTGTGTCATTAGCACTGTCTGGAGAAGAGTCTTCAAGGCACTCCAACTTTCCCCTTTATCTTTTTGGGACAATATTCAAACTGGTACTTCAGTTGTGATGTTGTGAATTTGATGTGTTCTGGTAGTTAAGATATTGAAAAACATACTAATGTCTTAAATTGTCCCTTCCAAATGCAGTAGCTAAACACTTGTGCATCCATTTGTAAATGAAGCATTAATCACCATGTGATAGATTCTTTCATTACCTGAATTAATGTGGATATGAATGAAAAATTATAATGGTAATGTTTAACAGTATATAATAATAGTACAAGCATCACTAGCATCAGATTTCATCTGCATCCAGAAGCAGCAAAAAACATGATGCATGGGGGTTTTGGTGTGGTGGGGTTTTTCTCTGGATTCTCTCTGTTTTGTGTGATTCTAGTTAGAGTTGAAAGTAAATTCCCTGCTTTTATACATTTTTTTTCCTCTGTGAAACCTAATGTAGAATTTTCCATTGTAAAAGCTTCAGTTTTTCTAAATGTTTCTTTAAAATATAAAACTAGCTTTTTGTAGTCAGTACAAGTAGACTTCTGATAACTGCTTCTAAGCAAGTTTAAGAATCAAATTCTTTCTCTGGATCTTGGTTAAAGAAACATCCGTGTTAAATTACATGTAATTTCAGCTGATTCACTTGAAAAGGAAACCAATTAGTTCTCTTTGCTGTCTCATTGTATGTAAAACTACAAAATCCAAGAAGTTGCTTACTATAAGCTAGTCACTTAGAATATTAGCAGAATGGAAATAGTTTGGGCGGGGTGATGCGTGTTGGACCCAAGACTGAGTATGCAATTACCAAAACAAAGAGAGGAAAAAGGGATTCCTGCATGCATAAGCACTGCATGTACATTACATAATGTAAGTGCAGGAAGATGTGAGTTTAACATTAATGGAGTTCTGGAAAAAATATGTTGCCTGATTAGTTCATTTCTACTCTGTCCTTCCTGGTAGAGATTTATTTGTCTTTGCACTAGGTTTTAGGTATTCTGTTGCTATAATAAGAGCACAGCAGAGCCATGTAAGGACAAGGAGAAACCCTCTCAGGAGGGAAGAAGGACACAAGGCCAGCTTTGAAGGTTTGGGTCTCCCATGCTGTAACCAGGCACAGAGCCAAACATCCCACTGATATCCGGTGTATCACGTGTAGGGGTGACAATGAGATTGTAATCCAGCCACAACAACATTAGTTAATGACATACTGAATTAGAGCAATCTGTAATTTTAATAAGTGTCTTATGGAAATAGATCCTTTGGTGAAGTTCAAGGGATTTAGTGTTTTCATACAGAAGAGTGTGATGAGTTACTTAAGAAAAACACAAGCATGCACAGGGTTTTGATTTTTACATGTGCTGCATATAGTCATGTGATTGTATGGGTATTTGCACTAGCTTTGCGTGACTGCATATCATGGATAGTTGGGTCTTGAGGTTCTTTTGCTAAGCTGTATCTGTACATTTTTGGAGCATTCACCCCCTGCCCCCCTCCCTGACTACCCCCATCTTCTCCCAAAACAAAGGTTAGAGTTATGCTCTTTACATCGAGACATCTGAAAAGATGCTTCATGCTGGCACTGCTTGTGGTACAGCTTGCTTACTAGGAATTCAATGCCCTTAAAGGAAAGGGCAGATTACAGCAAATGTAAATTGCCTTTTCTTCCCCTATCTTTGACACGGCTTTTAGGCTCTGTGGACCGTATTGGCATTACTATTTATATAAAAGCTTTTGAGACTTGCTTCCACCTGGCCCTTTTCTGCTTCCCTCCATTCCCTACCCCCCAAAGTACTTGTAGTTGTGGGACTATTTGGAGATTACCAAATGTAGTTCATTCAACACCCATCTCTCCAAGCCTTCATAACTGAACAGAACAGGACCAAAAGGAAGCATAATCCATTGGATATCTACAAAATACTCCCTGCTATCTATAATAGCCAGCTCAAATGAATCAACAAATCTAATTTTTCACATCCTTCTTTTTAACCTTAATCTCAGCTGTAATCTCAGCCTAACAGGTAATTTGCTGATGTTTTGAGGGTGTAAAAGCAGCTGTATCTCTTAAGACCTTGCTGATGTCTGCCAGTATTTTGCTTGCCCTGTGCCTCACAGGATGAAGCTGAAAACAGAGCTATTCAGGATTTTTTTTTTTTTTTTAATGTTCCCAACCCCATCTATGTCTTTAGCATTCGGATGCCTCTGTGACATGGATTTGCCTATGACCAACGAGGGTGAAAGCTGGTCCTCACCCTTACACTGCTAAGGCGTTAAATATCTGGTGTGAAGTGCAGGCACAATGAAGTAAAATGGACAGTGGGGTTGTTAATGTTGCGGAATATCACAGGTATGTGCAAACAACTTCCATGTAATTTTTGAAACCACAGGGAGAACTTGAATTGTATAATTAAAGATACAGTTCTTCTGGTTCTATCCCTGTAAATAATCCTATCGGCATCTCAATTTGTAATTCCCTGCTCCTAACCCTACAGTGCTCACAGAAATAATTTAACTTTAGAATTTTGTTACCTGCCAATGAGTCTCAAGGTGTCTAGTGTTCAAATGAGGGATGCATAAAAATGCAAAATGGTTCATGCAGGAAAGTTAGAAATAGTGAACTCTTCCTTCATTGGAATCTATTCTAATTTGATCTGTGATTCTGTCATTTCTGATGGAAATACTTTTGCAGTTTGGAGGATGAAAAGAATCTCAGATCTATGTAAAATGTAGGTAACTTTTAGAGCTATATGTGTATCAGGAGCCACATGAAATCATAACCCATCACACTTTAAGCTCCAGATTGTCTATGTTTATAAACAAACCATAGGTTTTTTGAATGGCTACATATATCTTGCATCCTGTTAGGTAGGAAACCATACTAATTTTTCCTTTCAAAAGGTAAATTCTTTAAAGTCTTTTGTCTCTTTGGGATAATGTAAATAGAAGAATGGATCCTTAAAAAGCACACTTCTTTTGTCCTACAGGCATGGGATCAGAAAGGGGCTCTCTGTTACCAGATATTGACAGCTCTGTATTTTGTATTTTACTAATACGCTTTAGCTAACAGAGATTTGTAGGTGCACTGAACTTAGAAAGTTTTGTTTAATAGGTCCTACTCTGTGATTTAAACTATAGCGTAATGCCCTTATTGCATAATTCTTGAAGCATTAGACTAGGGATGTGGTATAATAGACCTTTTAGCACTAATGCAAAGGCAGCAATAGTGCTTGGAAAGACTGCTTCTGGGTAAGCCACTCAGGACACAGTAACAAACATGAACTTATTTTTAACACTGGAAAGTAATACAGTATATATTTTATAGTTAATATACTTACTGTTCTTCATTTGCTAGTAGCTATATGGAGGAAAACTGGTACTACTTTTTATACATTATGTCTTGGAGAATACTCTGCTAAGGATCTGGCATTTCCTTCTATGGCATATTTTGAAAGTATTATTGACATTACGTCCTGGGGTGTTACTGGCGAACAATGTGTCAATGCCTGCTGTTAATTATTCTTAATCTGCCGTTGCATTGTGCTGAGACAGTGCAACCTATGCTGACATATACATACAGTAAGCAGCATTCCTACGCTTTGGGAGGAGGTGAAAAGAACTGTCTTGGGCAAGAACTGAGTAGAAGAAAACAGAACCTGGAATAGCCAGGAGAATGTGTTTATAAATGCTGTGGGGCTTGTGGACTGTACTCCTGACAGTTCACAGAGATTTGGCACTGATATTACCATTTGGCTAGAAAGATCACACAATATGATGGTAAAAAGTGCATATTTCCTACTCTAATTACAATGGCAAAATTGTTCTTCAATATTTTTGCAATATATTTTGGAAACTTCTTTGTGCTTTTCAGGATAAGCAATGTAGGTGGTAATTTTCTCATCTCACTGAAGAAACTGGAGAAAATATACCAATAGATTCATGCGAGCAATGTCTTTGGCAAAGAAACTACTATTAAATATATAGGATGAAAAGATGCTTTTCAGGCTGATTGAGGCCCTGCTACTGTGTAACAGTCTTGAACTTTTGACGGTCCTGTATCATTTTGCAAATGAACTGACATATAATGCAGACAGTTCCAGAAAGGTGGTACGCTTTTTAACTTTAAAATTTTGTATTAAATATATTTCTTTTTTCAAATTTTCTTGTGTTCTGCCTGTGGTATTAAATGTTGTTGGTATTCTCAACAGAAAAGCCAAAGAATTACTTTTCTTGTGTAAACCCTCAGCCCTTTGGATTGTACTTAAGAGGTTATCTTAAAATTGGGTCTCCTTCCTTACAATCTAGTATGATGGAAGGTACTAGGTCCGTCTACTTCCCTTCATTCAGCTGTAAGGCTTTCTTAAGGGGGAAGATGGTAGTCTTCAGACTCATCCCAGACATGTTTCTGTATTTCTGCAGGTAGGAAGCCCAGCACTGAATTCCAAAGGGGGAAAATAGGCCTGCATCTAAGAAAAAAATTTCCAGTGTATCACATAATATATATTTGTAACACAAAAAATACACATATATTTTTCTTTTCTTTTTTTTCCTAAACTCAAGTGACATTCATTGGAAAATACTCTATGTATTCTGCCTATGATAGTTTGGACTGAAAACTTTAATTAGTTTGTAGGGCTTTTTATTACTATTTTATCTTTGTTCATTATTTTTTGCTCGGTCTTTGTGGATGTTCTGTATTTTCATCATCAAATAACTTGCTGGCTATTTTTGTCAAACAAGAACCCTGAAACCATCACACTGGAGTGCTGAGCCTATCTGCCCATTCTGTCAACAGGATGAAAGTGAATCTTAAGCTTTTTTAATTACAAGGATAACATGTTCGCTCATCTAATAATGAAGATGGTTAGCAATTTTAAATTTTAATAATCAATTACTGAAAGTAATTCTCCATTAAACCACAAGAGAGCCATTAAATCTCAAAAGATGGAACATGCTGTATGTAACAGTAGCAAAATTTCTATTTTTAAATATCATTAGGGAATATCTGATTTTCATTTCTCTGCTTTTCTTTTACCTTTTTCCTCATGCAGACCATCTCATTTTCAGCAGGAAGACAGCACATGATCTTATAAATAATAAAAGAAAACCCTTGCAAGACTTGATCCAATGTGTGAAATATGTGCTAAAAATCTAATTTGTTTCAATCCAGCATATTTTGACTGAATAATAAGGAAAGTGACTAATTAATATCTTAATACGCTGAGGGCTAGGTGGCATGGTGGGCTTGATACACTCTCCTTTCACCTCAGGAGACCTGAATTCAGATCTTATTGACATTGCAGGTGCTGAACAATTTGGTGGTTTCTCCCTTGCTGCTGGTATAGCTGCCATCTAAAACCATAAAATTCAGTGCTATTGGCAGCTTCAATTATAAGCACGTCGAGAGCTGGAAAGCAGGGACACTACAGCCCTCGAATAGCTTGGTGTGCTTACGTGAGGATGCCTATTCAGTGACAAGCAAGTTGGCAAACGTAAATCGATGGTTGCTTCCAGCAGAAATAAAATAACCCCGAAGTATTGTGGGGGGAGGGAAGCAATAGATCAGTCTTGCCTCAGCTGACAAATAGCTATTTTTCTTTCCAAGGCACTTAAAATTGAAGGCTGCAGAAGTGATTTGGAGTGGTTCATTGATAATGTTGAACTAACGACTAAAAAGTATATTGCTTAAGTATATAACAGTAAAGTATGACAAACATGTAACTTGAGTCCTTTTGTATGGGGGGGAAAGGACCTGAAACAACAGTGCCAGTTTGAAGGAAAAAATAAAGCTCTGAAATGAAAAACTGATACAGTGATTAACTTCACTGAAGACTTTAAGTATCATTTTGGTTTTTATTACCAAGGAGCCACTGATACTACAGAGCGCATGCATCTTTCCAGCAGATAGTAGGTGTATTAGGACTTGCAAAGTTCAGCTTGATTCTTTAGACCCCATCACTGAATTATCCTGTCCCAACATGCCTGATCCCCCAACGTTGGAACAATATGCAGTTGAGGGACTCAACATTAGTTGGCATCTGTTCCCTGTGCTCAGGAAGGAAGGTCTGTGTCTCTAATGGCTTGGCTTAAAGCAGAGCCTGATGACATCAACAGAAATTTTATCAATCTTTTCAAAGGAGCTGAGATACCTTAGGGAGCCCAAGTTTTGTTGAAAATAAGGTGGAAGAAGGTTTAAGAGTCTCACTTTTTTTTTTTTTTAGCCATAGCTCTGTACCACTGGTACTTGGAAAATTCTGTGTTTTGCTTGGCATAAAGCCTGCTGCTGCAGCTGTGATAATTTTGGTTTAGAGATTGAGGAGGAGGGAATTGTCTTAACATGGGACTCTGCATCAGGCTTAGGGCTATTATCATTGCATTAGATACATCTCGTTCTTAGCTTCTGTTTTTATTGATCTAGAAAAAATAACTGCAGATAAGTATGTGGTGCTCTCCTATCTCTTCTTCCAGAACTTCAGGTTACAGATATAAATTGACTCTTTAGGTAAAGTTTCCATATATCTGAAAGCTTAAGTAAGGTAATAACAGTACGGTTTTCAGCTTTTTGGTTAGTTTGAACAAATTTTATTCCCTATCTCAAGCTCTTTGATAAGACTGATAAGAAAACAACTGATATAACTGCAGGGTTGGAGGGGAGGAGCAAACAATCCTTTGAACACAAAGCCATTCTTAGTGTTTGAAATAGAAGCAAAAAAACCTTCAAAATTAAATATAGGTTGAGAACAATTGCTCTGAGCTTAACTTGATTATGTTCATCAATTAGGCAATTTGAAAGAAAAGGTGATTGGACCTGTGGAGCAAAGGGGAAGTATTAACAAGGAGAGGGGTGACAAGGTCACTAACCTCTGTGGCACAGAGGAAGAGACAGTTAATTATCATTTGTGGAACATTAAGGCAATATTTGGGGGTAGAAGGCTGGTGAATAAACCGTAGTATTCCAAAAAACCATTGTCACTTTGTTTTGTCACTACAGTTGTCACTGTAGAGCTATGAATGTTAGTTCTGGTTTTGTCTCTTACTTGTTTCTTCATCTCTTCCTCACTTCAAGGCTGAGAAGTTAGATACGGAATAGTTCTTTTGTGAAAAATATTCTGCAGTAATTATTAGTATTTCTGTCACTTTTATCAGTTCTCTAGTCTCATTTGAGTTCACAGTGGTTGTTAGGAATTAGTTAGCTGAAGCTGTGGATAGCTTTGTAAGGGGCGTAAATACTTTTAGCACAGTGTAGTTATGGCAATTAATGGCCATCTTCTGTCTTGACTACTCTGTGATTGCCTGCTTCCATTAAGTAAAGGATGGCTTGTGGGGTATATGATTCCAGTGATGGGTTTTGCTTTAGGCTTATGGGGTTTGAAGACTAAAAGCAGAATCTTCCACTGTGAGTGAATTTCTTATCAGGTGTGAACTTCTCCTAGTATAAACTGTAATGGCTTAATGAGGTTTCAAGGAAGGCTGGTAGATGACGATCTAGGACACAGATGTATTGGACGCTTCTCTATCTTGAGTATGTACATAGTACATCTTTGAAGAGTAGTCTCCTAAAGGAGTTAGGAAAGTCCCCAGGGTCTAGGTTAAAGGAGCATCTGCAAGGTGTCCTTGGGTTGTTCAAAGTGTTATAAGAGCAAGTCAAGGAGTGTTTGAGAGCCTGTCTTTGTCCTCTGGCAATTTTTGATGTATTTGGAGGCCTGGGGCTTTTGTGGAGTAGGTCTGCAGGTTTCTTATGGTTTTTTTGCAGCTTGGGTACACTGTGCTTTTGGTGCTGTTGTTTCAGAAACTGTTATTGAAGAGAAACTGTTAGAGGGATTTGATCATCTCCTCTTCCAAATTAATCAAATGAAACTTAAAGCTCTCAATTTAGAAACAAGCCAAAACACCTGAAGAAGAGCTTCTGTGCTTGGAAACCTGTCTGTCTTCTCACCGTTGTTTAAAAATCCAATTTTATGTAGTTTGATTAAACCTAAGTTTCCAAGGAGGGATCATCTCTTCTACTTAATGACTGTAGAACATCATGAATACAACAGCACCACTGTTAGTGAACAGAGGTGCATAAGTATATTTGGAGACTCAGATCTTCTCCTGAGTATTTAGTCTTGTGCATAAGCTCAGGAAAATTTTGCTTCTGGACATCCTGACTGTAACTGGTAATGCTGTGATCCTATTAGCGTGCCTGGAGAAATGCTGTTCTTTGTTTCTTTGTTCACCACAACCTTTGTTATTTAACTCTTCCTATTTTCTTCTTCTGAAATGCTTGTCCCTCCTCTCTGTGGTATATTTGGGTTTTTTTAGTTTTGCTCAAGCTGGACTATTTCTGTCTGATTTTGAATTTTTATGGCACTTCTCAAAATTTGAAATTCATTACATCTAATATCCTCTATCCTCTGTGCAGCTTCCCTGCACAGGCTCTGTGCAGCTTCCCTGCTAACCTGGCTGGTGACACAACTGTTGCTCCTTTGAAGTCCCCAACCCTGTCCTGCTGTGCTTTCAGTGCTTTCGGCTGTTCCTGCTCGTTGTAGAGTGAACATAATTTTTCAGGGTACAGAGAGAAGCTTTTAAGTGTAGGCTTACATGTTGCAATGGCAAGAACCCTAGAAATACTTAGATATCACACAGATAAGCAGAAACACCACAAAGTTTAGCACAGCTTCACATCCATAAGTGTTGCCCAACCCTTGGCAGTATAATCAGAACATCTTGCCAGAGTTACTAGTTGTGCAAGCTGCCTTCTGACAGGCTGTAGGAAGGAATGATTAAATGCTTGTTTAATGATGTCTGAATGGAGATGTAACTATCGGCAAAGCAAATCAGCTGCCATCCAGTACTGCACATGAACTGTGGTGTAGACAGATTTTCTCATGCCACAGGTAAGCAGTGCAAATTCAGTTTAATTGCAGCTATATGTGGTAGTGTGTAAATATAGGAGGAAAAAACCCCAAACCTACAGATACAACAGCATGGCCTGTTTCTATCAGCTAAACAGGGCCAATTTGTTTTTGTTTAGGTGTGACTGGAAAGTCTTCCACTACGAAGAAATAAACTTTCCTTGTCTGATTTCCTCCTACTGTGTTCAAAGAGGGGATTATGTTCTGTGTAATAAGCCTGACAGCTGCTAAGAAAAAAATATGACCAGAAATCCTCAGAAAGAGAACTAAAGAAGTTATCTTCAAGAACCTAGGAATTATCTAATTACTCAGGCCAAAGTAGTGATAAAATCTAGCCATTCTTGCCATCCAATCCTAGCCACTTACAGTAACAAACCATGAGGAGTTTGGATAAAGAAAAAAATCTTGTTGGGGATATGTGTATGGGAGGAACTGACTTTTGAAGATGAATTAAAAAATAATCTTTTGTAGTCACATATAGTTTGGCTGTGCAAATGAATATTAGACATGGCAAGGGCTTAAGAGCAAGCAGCAAGAGGGAAGGGGATTCTTCAATATTAGCAAAAGGCTGAAATTAGGCAAGTGGATAATTGCAGCAAATGTTTCTGAAAGCGTTCCAAGATAAAGATGAAGTTGCATGTATATTTAATTGTACACAGTTTTTAAGTCCTGCTGAAGACTGATGCTACTAGATGTTCAGCTGACATAAGACTTCTTTGTAGTATAAGCAGAATTTAAATAATTTTGGTGATCGTAGGGACGGTTTTTGAGGAAGAGTGGGGAAGAAGGGCTGGTGTTGAGGTCTTGAGATGGATAGTTAGGGGAAGAGGTTGGTTTCTTCTTTACTTTCATCCTCCCAGGATATCTGAATCCATCCCTCACCATTTCCTCAGAATGTGTATTTATTATTTTTCCACCAGGCACCTGCTTACCTCCACTGCTACATGCTCTTTGTAAGCATGAGCTCTGGCACCTTTCTGTACTGCTGAAAGGGACAGCACTGGCTCTTATTACAGGGCAAGGAAGGGCTGATCCCAAGGGAGCGGTGGGGTAGAAAACTTTCTTGTCCCTACTGCTGCCAGAGTTTGGGGGTAGGAATTGCTCTGGTGTGTGACAGCTGCCTCCTGAGGTGAAGACTCCAGTGTATGTTCTCTTGGTGAGAACAAGAGGCGATGACTGTTGTGGAGTGACCTGGAACTGCTGACTGTTGTCTTCTCCAGCGCAAATAGAATGACAGTGGCTTGTGGTGACAAACTACTTTATACCTCTAATGCTTTCAGGCAGTTCTGGTGTGACAGATCCCTTGCTAACATCTGAATGCTAGTTAATGATCTAATGGCCTTTTTGGGCTCAGGACTGGTGTACTAGAAAATAGTGAATATCAGTGAATACATCTTCCAGGTGAGGCAGGAAAAAAAGGCTAAGGATTGCTCTTGCTCTTGTTTCAAAATCTGTTTTCAAGAGTTTGAGTCCCCTCTCCTAACCTTGAGACGAGTGCCCATTGGTCAGCAGGATTGTTTGGTTTATCATTTAGAAGTTGACTGGGCATTGCAATGATGTGTCATGCTCAGTTATACCTTGTGATTTGTTGAATAAAGGAACTGAAAAATCCCACAGCTTCTCCCTTCCCCTGTCTCCAAGTGAATGGCTCTGAATATAAAAATAAATTGATCAGTATGATCAACTGCCTTCCTCTTTGACCCTCATAGCATACACTCAAACGTTGCAGTGTTTTCTTTCCCTCCCCTCTCTCTAGCTCCCTCTGTTTCTGCCCCCTGCAAGATTCTTGATTTAATAAATTGCTGGTGTTCTTGCTTCCTTTATTCAGATGAAGGTCCAGTCTGCATTGAAGGCATGTAAGAGTTCTGGGACATAAAATTAAAACTTCTAAAATTTGTTTTTGTTTATTTCTTTTAGTGACTTAATGAAAAGTGCTCGCTGAGTTTAGGGGTTCAGGGATCAGATTGTGTTAGAGTTTTTTTAAAAGTCTTTCTTGACATTTAAATTTAACTAGAAGAATTACCCTTTTGACAGCTCAAGACTTTCTTTTTCCATGCATACTTGCATAACACAGTTCAGGTCTTTCAGCCAAGGTGCAAATTCAAGGTCCTGACCACCTGTGGTCATTAAAAACTTCATGGCACATTTATTTACTTATTTATTTATTTATTTTATTTATTTATTTATAAGAGGAGAAAAGTTAATGCCAATGACCTGGCCAAATTCCAGCTTCAGTAATTACATTCTGCCATCCTAAAAATATCTTTGCTGTTTTCAAATGGAAAATCTGCTCTTAGTTTTCTTCCCCACAATACTGCCTGGTGATGCTGAGTGCTATAAAAACCTTCAATGTGGACCAGACATGTTTAAGCATAGACTCAGGCAGTCACCGTTTGCTTAGCTCTTTCTAGAGCTGTCGACCTTGTGCTAAACACTTGCATGCACACAAATAGCTAAAAGGAGTTCTGCGTAATTCATAGTTGAAGTTTGAATCTCAGCATGTAATAGCTTCTTTCATGATGAAAGCATTTCATACCTCAGAGGATTTTTACTATTTGTCTCATGTTTCTTTATGAAGAGTTCAAAGTACTTCTAAGAATGTTTGCTACTCTTCTCTGTAAAGTTTCTTTTTTTTTTTCTTTTTTCTTATGGCCAGAAAAGGAAGAATATTTAGGAAATATTTAGAAATTTAATACTGCTGCTTGGTTTGTTTCCTCTGGTTCTTGGTCATATGAACAACCATCAAAATATAATCACGAAGCACCAAATGCTATTCTTGTATGGTCCTTGTATTCACCAATGCTAAAATAAAAATTGTTGCTCTTCAGTGTTTCTCACTAGCATACTGCCTTCCACGAGCCTGGTGCTATTTAATATACATGTATTTTGATAAGGCATTTTCTGGAGGCTTACTTTTGTGGGTAGGGAAAGGATAAGAGTGTAAGGGAGGTGATAAAATTGCTTCATTCAGTTCAGCTTTGCATTTAAAGGCAGGCCTAAGTAAACAGCAGATTATATTAATTTAAAATTAATTCATACATTGAATATCTTTTGAGTTATGTAGCTAATGATTAGGCACTGAAACATTTGCACAAGAGTATAGCTGTGGAGTTCTCACGAGCAGAGGGTTGGGGAGAAGTCCACATGGTGTGCTGGGATGTGCTAAGGGGAGTACAGTTCATCTGAAGAATTTGATAAATGTTTTAGAACTTCTCTAACCCAGTTAGTATAGTTTGTTTTGCCGTTTTGCTAATGAATTCCCTGTACAGTGTAGCCTTATAAATAAAACCAGCTTCACCATAAGCTGAAACTAGCTTTCTCCTTAAAACCACATACTACAATAAAAATTGAAAGCAATACACCAGGAATAATCTCAAAGTTTGTACCCCATGTGTGTAATCAGTGGAACCTACTAAAATGTTTGAAGACTGCATCTGTTTCACCACATTAAAAAGAAAAAAAAAATCCAATCTAAAAGTAAGAAAAGAAAAAGTAAATTGTCAAATTCTGCAATGCTGGTATAATGATTACTGGACATACATATTCAAAAAATACACATGCGATTTCTCAGTATGATCATGGGAAGACGTAATTTCTTACTGCCATGACTGCAGTTTTGTTAAGTAAAACTTGCAAAACACACCACCACAAACTTTGGAAATGCAGCTTTAGCATTGTTCTGTGTTCAATAATTAAATACAAAATGCAAGAAGTTGCCTTCTTGACTTTCAAATCATACTTTTGCCACATCCAAAATGAAACACAACTGCAGGGTACTAATAAAAGTAGGCATGACTAGGCAAGGTAATTTCCTCCTGCATTAATCTTAAATTCTTTAAGAGTCATCAGAGTTTTATTTCACTGGTTCTGGTTTAAATGGCTGAGTTTAACAACACATTAAAACTTGCACTGGGAAGATCAATTTCAAACAAATGCTCCCTTTGCAGTTGTGCCTGTATGAAGAAAAACAATCTTCTGTTGATCAGAAATTCAGTGTACTTTAAACTGCATTTGAAGGAGTCAAGTGACTCTTGTGTATGTTTTAACAGGGCTGGATGCTTATGTCCACTCGTTTTGTGAAGAGCAGTTTAATTTTAACAGCAGGACAGTGTTTCTTTCTGCTCTGAGACTCACTGAGCACAGAACGGATGAGTAACTGTCAGGGAGCAGGTTGCAAGAAAACACAACCAAAGTCCTGCTGCACAGTAGATCACTCATAAGCAATTTTTTTTTCCTTCTTCTTCTAAGTGACAGTCTCTAGCTCAGATCCCTAAGAAATCAAACCCACTTTTAATCTGATTTGCAAATTTACCATTCTTCCCCTCTGGGCTCCCTTTTGCTGGAGACTGGTAGGATAGAAAGGGCCCCAGTTTAATTTCCTGAATTAAGGAACACCCTTAAATGGGCTCTTCTCCATGCCCAGTCTCTGCGTTGCAGAGGAGATGACCTTATTTATGCTACAGTTGAAAAAAATAAGGCAAGGTAATATTGCATCATGCAACCCTTGTTCATTTCTGTAATCCTAAAATGGATAAACGCATATCCTAGTCAATGGAAAGGTGGGTAAGACAACCCTGTTGTATGACTGTGGGCGTTGTTTTATGCCTTGGCATTTGGAGATTATTTAGGTAGTGAAAGCAATAGGTAAGAATGAATTATTGTAACAGCAATCACGCTTCCATTTAAATAGTCCTAGTGAAATCTTTGCAACTATTTATATGGGGTAAATATAATCACAGTCTAAACTTCCTGATTTCTGAATTGTGTTATCTGATGTCTGGAAGCAATATTTGTACCAAGCAGCCAAACATAATTAAACTTGACTTCTGTTGCTTAGTAGCATGTACATAATTTCATGTTTATGTTTAATTTTCAGTGATTTTTAGCTGACATCAATGCAGAAGCACTCAAGTATTTTTGCAGGAGACTAAAATAGCTCTTGCTGAATTGTGTTGCCTTTTGGCCTTGACTAAGCTAGCTTGGTGGCTGGTGGTGCTTATGGGGCAGGTGCCTCTGGAACAACAATGTAGATATGTCATCATCAGAGCTGTTTCTCATCAAAAGGCATGCGATAAAGTTTATACAGCTCTCATCCTTGGGAGGAGCTTGCAGGAGCTTGCAATCTGGTCTGGTTGGCTTTTTTTTTTTTTTTTACTTCTTCAGGTTTTTATTTCATGGATTAGTCTCTCTGCTCCAGGGCTTCCAAGTGTTATATGTTTTATCAATCACAGCCATCCCTGCTCACCTCATGCATTCAGCTGGCTACGGGCAAAGTCTGTTTGACTAGTTTCTCATAGGTTAGTAAAGGGTCAATTTTGTAAGCAGCAATCAAGTGGCCTTGTATTTCTTTTCTTGATTCCCCACCATGTTAGACATACTTGGTTTTTTCTTTTTAACTTGGAAGTAGCAGAATTAGTATATGAAGAAGAGAAAGTTCTTCAGTCTACCAGATACTATTCCTAGCTGTTATCCCCCATCAGAACTGACTATTTACCCACCATCTGCACCAGATACCCTAGCAATAGTCGTACCTTAATTAACCAAAACGTGCCAATGTTCCCACCAACTTCTCCGTTCATTCTGACAGCAGCAAGCATTGCCTCTGCCAGCCTCTAGTGTCCTTAGCAGTTGGAGCTGCTAATTTTTCAGTTACTACAATAAGTTGTCAGTGATAATTTTCAGACAACTTTCAAATATGCATATTAGGTAATTAAATTTGCAATAAGTGTCACTCTGTTATGCTAATGTTAAACATGCAATCCTTTCCTTGTCCTTCTGTATTAAGCCTTTTCTAAACTGATGTGTCAATAACTAATTTTTTCCAGCTGTTCTAGATCAACAGTTATTTTCTGAGCTGTGATCTAAAAAAAAAAAATGCATTTGCCTCACTTATACTCTATACAAATGAAATGTAGCACCTTCAAAAGTCACTTTATTGCATTCAGGTGTCATAGTCTAGCTTCTAAAATTACTTTTCTCCTTTAGTACCACATAACACTTGAAGATATAAGATACATGCTTGTATTGCTTCTATTTTGGGCCTTTTGAATCTGTCAAGGTGCAAGACCAACAAACCTCTAACGTAGAAAAGTCTTGGATTACTAAGAGACTATCTTGTACCCAGAAAATCTACTAATTGCAAGTAATAAAGTTTCAAAAATATAGAAATCTTTCCTTTTAACTGTCACTCTTTTTCTCTTCAAATAGTTTCCTAAGAAGGAAATTGTTCTTATTGGGGTTGGGGTGGATCAGAGCTCAATCCTTTCAAAAGGCTCTTTCTGAGGCATTTTGCTCTTTAGATTTCCTGGTATAGGACTCTGAGGTTATTCTTACTTTTACTTAATTCTCAAGTTTTATCTCCCAAATGTGAGACTTTAACAGCTGTCCAGGCAGAGAATCAGGCTATTTGTATATCACCATTTTTAGTGGTGGACCTGGTAGTATTAGGTTAACAGTTGTACTCAATGATCTTACGGTTCTTTTCCAACCTAAATGAGTCTGATTCACCAGGATTCTTGCAAGTTGCCCTGCCTGCTTCTGCCGTTCCCCCTTCATAGTGGAAGCAGTAACACAACTTTATTAAGACACTTGTTCCTTCATCCTTTTTTACTACAGAATGGATAAAATTCTGAGTTGTGATAATCAGAACAGAAGAAGCTGTCCTTGATGAGAAAGACAAGGTGGGAGGTAACTTCCAGGTACTAGGGAGTCAAGCTGGACCCCTGCCTAAATAATCTTTAGAGAATTTTCTATGATCATGTATTCCTCTTGTCCTAAAAAAAGAAAAGCAAAATAATAATTGTTCTCCCTGTTGACTATGACTATTTGTGAAAAGCAAACTAAATCTGTTTTTCCTTTACCCCATGGTTCCTAAAACAGTGCCTACTTATACATGCTCGGTAAAACCTAGAATGATCCTAGTAACATATTTTCAGCAGTGGCAGTGGTATGCCCTAAAGATGTAAGACTTTCTCCCCTGTGGCAAGCTTATGGACTTAACTAGCAACCATGGTACAAATTTATTTTCAGCCATGAGTGAGGACTCCCTTAGGTACAATAAAAAAGGTGGGAGCAGGTAACTAGGCACTTGGCAGAATGAAAGCATGAAACAGTTGTTTGCACTTGGTTTGCTATATTCTAGAATGATATTCCTTATTGTACGTGTACATTGTAGACGTTCTAGAAGACTTTATCTGCATGGAATATGTAACATAAGAGGCTACGTGCATTTACCTACAGAAAGCACGTATTATGACTGAAAAAGTGACCATATATTTCAAGACTGTGTTGTAATACATACGAATCAGGGAGCAGAGCTAATGCAGTGTGTGTAATCTCAAGCCTTGTCACTTCCTGATTGTGAGCTCTTCCCAGAGCAGCCTTAATGTCAAGAACTGCATCCCTGCCAGATTTCAACTTGCTCATCCAAATGGGCTCAGACTTCTTTCGTGCGGCCCTTTTAATGTAATCACATATAAGGTGATCTCTATGTTTAAACCAAAACAACTTTGAAATTAATATTGCAGCAGAGCCAATTTTTTTCAAAAAATCAACAAAGTTGACTTGGAGAGTGAAATGTCTGCTGTCAAATGACTAAGCCCCACTTTTGGGAGTTTACAACACAAGTTCTGACCATACTTAAATCGAAACAGTGACAAGGTGATTACATGCAGTCTTGATGTCTTACTCAGGATAGGAAATAGAACATAATAGATTTTTGTGCAGAAGGGTGCTGAATGCCCTAGTTTTTCCATGCTAATATAATTTAAAGATAGGTATGTGCAGAGAACTGTCCCAAAGGAAAAATTCTTTATGAAGATAGTTTGCTTTGTTGTACGTGTTTAGTATGCAGAGGAAGAAATTCCTTTTTTTCTTCTTCATCCACCAGCTGAAATACAAGAATACAAAACTCTGGAGTGACTTTTCTTTTAAATACTGCTGTTATTAGGTTTACCCAACCTTATAAGATGAGCTTACAAAGAGAGCATAGTTACCAGTGCCATAGAACTTTATTGATTATAAAAAACCCCCAACCAAACAAAACCCCACAACTTCTATTTTTCTTGTTGCTATATCTGGTTTTGTGATTGCCTTGCTTTGAAGTATTATGAAAAGTCCCATGATGACATAAGCTCTCATTTTCAAAGCTTTCCAAAGAAAGCCCTATGACATAACAAAATTAACATGAAGTTAGTCAGCCACAAGAGATTCAAGGTGAGGTTTAAAGTGCTTCCAAATCCTCTGTGTAGCCTATACAGTTAGTTGTGTGTTTGGACCTGCAGGTATACATGCCCTTAAAGGGTCACAGTACAGCTGTTATGACACCAGATGTAGCAATACCTGACACTGATGTTTAGGGGCCTCATTAGCGACATAAAACCTCTACTTTGGCTTTTCTGACTGGTAGAGATTTACCGATAGTATAAATGATCAGATTTACTGATCTCTTATGCAAAGACACTTATAAGGCAACCATCTAAATTAGTCAATAAGAAATCACGATTACAAGCAGTATTGAAGTACTGCATTAAATTTTCAGAGCTTGAACATCTACCTCTATGTGATATCTATAACTTTAAGTTATCTCTTGGTGTTTGATCCTTGGAGCTGTTTCTTTACAAAAAGCAAAATAGGATATTCCTTTCCTGAAAGGAATTTCTGTCTGCTGCTATGAGGTGTTCAGCAGAAGGAGCATCAGTCAGACTGGTGGAGGCTTGAACCTATATCAGGTTCAAACCCAATCTCCTTTTTCAGTGAGAGGCCTCACTATCTTGTAGTATATCTAGGTTGTTCTTGCCCTCCTTCTTTGCAGAAAAGATGTGCTGGCCTGAAGGGAACAAGCAGGACTTCTGGCTGGAGCACTTTGCTAGGAACAGGAAATCTGTGCTCTGCTTCTTGTTCCAGTGACTGTGTTTTACCCATTAACTGTTTCATACAAAGTGCATGAAATCTTGTTCATAAAAGCAGCTTCCCAGTGGGCTATCTGAATACACGGTTGTTCAGTGCTCAAGAATAAGAGGCTTCTGGGTGTATTTAGAAGCAGAAGAGAGTAAGTCCCCATAGTCCAGTGAGTGTTGTGAAGAGATACCTGAACTACAGGCTCAAAAATGAAACCATGTTACCAGTGGCTACCCTGGCTGTGCTGATCATCACATCTCAAGAAAGCTAATATGGTTAGACTGCTTCTGGTATCTGAGATGACCCGGGAATCTTATGGGCTATTGGCTTAAGTGTAGGCTGCGTCAAAATGTAGATACTTTGTGCTGTTTCAGACAGTCTTGGAGCATTCAACATATCTGCACATGGCCAGAAGATGTACTATGGGAAACCTGTGTGTTTCTGAAGTGGCAGCTGGAGACCAGACAAAATACTCCAGGATTCCTACAAAAGTACTTGTAATGGGTTGCAACTGAATCCCATGCCTGGGCACAGCTTTGGACATCTATGGAATTAAGCAAGCATCTAGAGGCTGGTACTGTTAGATTTCTGAACATGAATCTGCCCAGTCCCACTCTAGCCCATCAAGTATGTGTGCATGACTCCACTAAAGTGGAAGGGAAGGCATAGGCTGAGATTACTGGCCAGATGGCTAAGCTGCCCCCTGGGGAGGTAGGACGTATGGATTTGAACGTTGTCAGACAGCAGAGGAAATTGATACCTTACCACAATTTAATAACACACTTGAGTGTCTGCTCAAAAGCGCCTATTGGGAGTGTCTGAGTTGCAGAACAGATGCTCTCCATGGTGCAACTTGCAGTCTTACTCCCTGATTGTCTAAACTGAATCCTTCTGGATTGACTATGAACTTAAGGTTCTCTCTGAGGGGACCTCTCCAAGGGGACGCTGCTGAAGACCTCACTCTAACCTGCAGTCTGAACACAGCCACACATGTGTCTGGGTGCCAGCAGGCACAGGGCAGCGTTGTCTTGCAGTGCATGCGTAGCTAAAATGCTTGAATTATGATACCTGTGGAGTCCTGCTGTGCTGCACCCTAATATTTTCTTGTCTGTGAATATGCATATCTAGGTGGCTTATAGACAGATCAGACGCTATTTTTTTTAACCTAGTCTATGCTGGACTTACATTGCAATGTCTTCGTCCACAGAGGTTCTCCTCCTTCTTCAAAACTTTAATGTAATAGAGTCATAACATAGTTTGAAGTTCAGTTCATAGAGCAAAAAAGTTATTTTCAACATGTCGTTGTGTGTTTTGCTCCAAACTGCTTAGCTTTGAGGTCTTTGGAGCACAGTCAAATCTTTGCTACGTGTATGGAAAGGACTTCACATGACACAGACTCCTGTATCCCTGATGTTTGGGTGCCATTTTGAAATGCAAAGTAATGATATTGTAGTTACAGTTTTTCAGTGAGAATGGGAGGGAATAATAAAGCTGCATTGTAGATTTTTGGTAAAATTAACCTTAAAGATTTTATTCTAAGAATGTAAACTTTCTGTTATGATTTTGTACTGCAGTGACACCTACAAATACAGTTTTCTCAAGCTGAAATTATATCATTTGTATATACTCTCAGGATGACCCCTCTTCTTTTTTGTTAAATCAAAGGTGGAAATTATGATGAAGTAAGCTTCCAATGTCTTATTTGTTTTTTTTAGTTCCCTAGTACTCCATGAACCACTCATTCAGGCAACAGCTATAAATACATAGTGGCAGACAAACTGTACAAATGAACTCAGAGCTATATATATATGAGAAAGAAAGAGGTTTTTGCACTGGTTAAAGTGGAAAAAGGAACATTTCCCTGTGATATCAAAATACAGCTTGATGGAAGATATGCACAGGCGTACAAGCACACACAATTACTGCTTGAGCTTATGAAAATGTAGCTCTTAATATCTGTTCTAACCTCCATTAGGAATATTATAGAGCTGCAGTCTGCATCTATATTGGTTATTTAACAGTGATAGTGCATATTGTAATTGATCTAGATAAAGATGTTAGCATAAAATATGGCAGATGTGCTTAAACCTTATGTCCCGATGTAGTCATGCTAGCCAATGATGGCTTAATTTTTCTTTGAGATAAAATGTGCAGCTCCACGTTGTAGCTTGGTATATCTTTTAAAAGCAAAATTCCTGTGCATCTTTAAATAAAGTGACAGGCTTTTTATCAAAGAATACAGATAATTAAGTGCTGAAACTGAAAACCATCTTGGAGTGAAGAATTCTGCTGATTTTGTGTGCGTGATTGTTTACAGATTTCATTCTCCATTTGCTCCCAAAGAATACACTTAAACACTCAATCAATGAATAACCTACAGCAGTTTGTTGTAGATTCAATAATGGGGAATGGTGCATTGTACCAGGATAGTCAGATATACCCATAGGGAGTGTCAGTGGTCAAAATGCTTCCATTGCCAGAAGGTAGTCTGAAAATGGTCTAGAAATTCAATACAGCATTGACCCTACATTGTATACATGATCTGCAGTCAGTTTCTCAAGCTTACTTGAAGTTTAAAAAACAGCCATTTTAATTCTAGGATCCAAAATATGTATATAAATATATATTCTGGATTAAAACTATTTTTCTTTCTCTGAAGTTGTAAGTTTAAGAGGTGGGTTTTTGTGATTTGTTCTGCCCTTCCCACCCCCCCATATATGTACCTTCTTATCGTTTTGTTTTAGCACAAACAGATTTTATGACAGTGAGGTTTCTGAAAATACAGTCTTAGGAAATTTACACACAGCCCCATCCCCCCCCATTGTCAGATATTTCTACCTGGTCTGTCTCTGACACCAAATGTTTTTGAAATGCATAGCAATACCAAATTTCAGACAATATGTATGTTGCTAGACTTACTGAAAAGCTTTAGCTCCTGCTGATATGAGAAGCTGTCTTGAGGTGTGAAGTTCATGATTCTGTCCTTTAATGTAGAAGTTTATTTAAATATTTGAAATTGAAACAAAAAATATGAATGACATTTTTTAATATAAACTGAAGATCATATTTCTTATTTGGTTTACCACAGTAGACAGAATTATAAATATTTTTATTGTATAAAAGAAAACAAAATCCATCTCTAACTGTGCATATTTTTATTCTCTGTTTTTGTTTTTAATTTTTTTTTTAGAGTGGGAGTAATAAGTTTCTGAATAATCTTACCTGCTACCCTGCTTACTCCCAATGCCCAAATGGATCCTGTGCTGCGAATTCTTGGATGGAACAGAAACTTCCTGCTAATTAACACGTCCCTGCCTTGCTCCAGTCTACCAACCATTCTAGGTGAGTCAGAGTTTTATTCTGCAGTGTTTTTCTTATTTTCTAAATTGCCAGTGAAGGTCTTGCTAAACTAAAGCAAAAGTGTGCATTACGTGGCCCTGTGCTTCAGACTGATGTGTATTAAAGTGAGCATTACTACTAAATACTTAGAAAAGCAGTCATTAGACTTAGTGCCTTGAGTTATACATAGGACCATAAAGTGAGATTACACCACTTGCAGTTCTCAATGTCAGGATTTGTACAGTGTCACAGGCTAGTTTCAGAAAAGAGCACAGAACTTTAGTGTTTGCTTCCCAAATGGAAGTCTGATTGTTCTATTAAAATAGCAGCCATCAACTTTTTGGTCGAATTCAAATTTTTAAGAAGATCTTTCTCCCTTGAGATTGTTTGCCATGATGAAATATTTTAACTGCATCTTATTTAACAGATGCAAATGTTTTGTAAAAGCAAGAGAGCAAAATAACCTTTGAGCTTTTTCTGAAGCCTAGAAGTGTTTTGTTTTGCCAGTTGTCTATGAAAGTTCAGTGCATAAAAGGTTAGGAGCCTGACTTTTTTCTGTCTTGTACATCTTTGAAAAATTGGTTTATGGCGAGTCATACATCATGTAGCTAAGACATATGGGAATAGTTAAAGATTAAGGTAAATAGACAAATTGAACTGCTTTAAATCATTTTTCCCTGTTTCGCTTTTATGAAAGAGCTTATGAACAAAAGTTGACATTAAGCAATCACAATAGGCTATTCTATATATTTTAGACAGTGGTAAAGACTTTAGTGTCAGAAAGTGTTGCATCACTGATGCTTATATCAATTTGATTGGTGTCCAAGTTTTAAAAATGTTACTTTGTCAAGTCATAACCTTTTCTGAGTCTTTCATTTGTCATTGTTTTGATGATTATATCTTTAAAAAAAAGGGGGGGGGAAAGAAAAATGTTCTGTGCATCAGGAATCATATCATAGTTCATAAGACTTATCAATTGTTTGGATAAAATTAGCACTTTTGTCATTCTTATGTAGTATGATTGCTTAGATGTTTTGGTGTAAATGTTTAATTTTAAACACAAAGATTAGCAATTTCACTGAAGAATAGTATGCTAGAAATGCATTTTCATGAAATGTCAGAACACAGTTTGGCTTGCAAAGTCATAAGTGAGAAGATTTTAGTCACATGTAGTCACCATAGCCTGGCTGTTGTTGATAATAGTATTGCCATGAGCGGGGGCCTTCCAGGCCAAAAGACAGAGTGTCAGCTGACAAAGCAAGGTAATTCAGAGTATAAACTTGATATAAGCAGACAAGCATTTTTTGTTCTTAACTGGTCCAACAAAATACGCTATTCTGTAGTCATAGAATAACTAAGAGGGAATGTATCTGTTTTGTCTATATGTGTTCTTTTGAGTCTTTGGCTGGAACTTAAGAAATGAGAAACAATAGGCATTCGCACTAAAAATGCTATCTGTGATTTAAAGTGTTCTTTCTTTTACTTTGTGATTTCAGAACAATTATTTGTGTTGTCATTCTGAAGGGCTGGGAGCTGGGGTGGGTGTTCAAGATGTCGTTAAGATGAATTGACCATGTCTAAATATTTGTGTACTATAGGAAGCTTTAGGGGGAAAACAACCAAGCTACCAGTAGGAATTTTATTCAGATCCTTGGGGACAGCTTAGCCAAGCAATCTTAAATTAAAACACCAGTTTCCTCCAAAATGGAGGCTAAATATAATGATTGTTGTCATGCTTTTACAACTGTTGTGGATAACGTGACTACATAGCTACATGAAGTTTTACTCCTTTATGATACTTGCTTCTTATTTGACTGTAGGGAGATCATTGCTACACATAATTTGTAGGCCTTATATTTTTATTTGTCTAGTACCAGTCTTGTAACTAATCGCTAATTGGTTTTATTTTTGCTGTATGCAGTAATACTAAATCAGTTTCTCTAATCATGGTAAAAATTGGTGGTTTAAATCAATCTGTATATAAACCCCAAAAGTTCTGAATATTTATTCTTTTGCAAAAGGTACTTTTATATCCAATACAGATGAGGGACTAAAACATAGAAACAAAATGAGATTTAATGCTGGGAATGCTCTTCTCTATAGCAAGGCAATAATATTGCTTTGTAGCTATTTTTAATGGGTCACTTATTGTTTTGAATTGGAGGATGTATTTGGACTGTTTCTGTGCACTATGTAAAAACCAGGCACTGATTATTTTCAGTGCCATGGATATCAGTGCAGGTTTTAGCCTCTGTGGTAGGAAAGTGTTTGTTTCCTGAAACCTTTTGCTATCTTCCCTGTCCATCATATCAGCTAAAAATAAAGCAACTGAACAAAATCTTACAATATTAAAATAATTCTTAGGTGACATACATTCCTTTAAATTAATGGAGAAATGACTCTCTACTTTTCTAGATTAAATTTGGATATTAACCTTGATCATTGAATTACATTGCAATGTTTTAAGTTAAAAAGATATATTAGCATGATTTTCTAGAGGTAAGGCAACTTCTCTCCCTCTTTTTCTTAATATCGGCTGTGGAACGAGTGCCGCCGGTAAGCTTAGCATGACGTCCAAATGTAGCTGTTTAGGCAAGGGAGCTTTGACATTTCAATCACAAGAGGGAGCTGTTGGAGCTAAAACTACTAGAAATGCGCACTTACGCGTTGCCGTTTTAATCAATACTGCTCAGTTCTAAATATTTAATGAAATACATTAACAATTATTAGTTTCCACCATCACACCCTATGACTACCACTGACATGCATTTTCTAAGAGAAGTATGAAAACAATAATTAAAGTGAATAAACCTATACATTGGTAGTAATATATTTGGCGTGTGTGTGGGAACAACAGCCAATCTTTTCTCCTTATGTTGGTGACAAGCTTAAATCTGCTTCAAAGCAAACAGTCTTGTCAAGCAGTGAAACATTACTTTCGTTATAGAAACCTTTGTTATTCATTTATGCTGTTGTGTATCAAAAGTCTGTGGGTCCAACTTTTCTAGTGGCTCTGGTAGGAAATTGAGCACACACATGAATGTCATATGGTGAAGAAAGTCAGTTTATATGAAAATTGAAGAATTATATGTTTTCCCCCTGTAGTTATGCACAAAGGCAACATTGTCAGTTGCCTTTCTTAGACCTTCCCTGCAGGCATGATCAGACTCAAGCAGACAGCTATTTTCCTTTAATTTTCCACAGCAAGCCAGTAATGCTTATGATTATTGTGAAGTCAGGAAAAGTTTAGTTTCATCAAGTGACATGTAGTGTTGCAATTAGTTACTTAAGCACTTCTTATAAAATTTTCTACTATGGTATCTAGCTTGTCAGATGCAGCTAAATATTAGCATCTCATATTAAACAGGAGGGTTAAAAACTCCTAGTAGAAAGCACAGCTGACAGCTCTCAACATGAGCTGAATGATCACTCGCAATTGTAATCGATTCTGTAAGTACTGAACACAAACCCCCAGGCAATTGAGGAAAATAGGATGATGAAGGACTGCAAACTAATACGTTACACATCTTCATTGATTAGTCATTGATTAACCATTATTTTTCTGAATGACAAACAGCTAGTGGTAAAGTAACTGAAGCTGATGATTTATTTAGATGTTAGACAGAAGATGACTTCTTTATTCAGCTGATCATGAGCTAATGCGAAATTAGAAGACAGCAGCAGTTTAAGAATAAAGGCAGGTTTATAATCCTTTTTGACAGCATTCCTAGATTCAAAATGTTTTTACTGGAAAGAAATTTAACTAGGCTTTCAAGCAACACATGAAATTCAAATGCGGATCGTCTACATGGTACCTGTAGTATAACTACATTTAAAGAGAAGATCATTTTATAGACTTGGTATTTACAAGAATATTGATCAGTGTTTATTGAACTTTTAATTTAATTCTCTGTTTTGTTCAGTGCCTTATTGGCAATTAAACACAGCTGCAGAAACAGCAGAATAATGGTTTGCAATATACCTACTATCTTTATTATTCTGAAAACAACTCCAAACCCTAGCTTTGAACACCCCATGGAATTAGGAAACACATAATTAGGAAGCAGTCTATGCATTTGGAGATCAGTTTTTTCTTTAATACATATCAAACATCTAGTTATAATCAGCTCCTACCAATACAGTATGAAGTAAAACTGATTGCAGTGGAACAGTGGAAGGTGGTGGGGGGTTTGGAGTGGTTTCTGCCAGTCCAGTGGACTTGTGTTGAGAGTCCAGTTGACATTTTCCCGTTCTGTTTTCTTTTGCACCCTCTTTTTTTTTTTTCCTTCCTCTGAAGAGGGAACAAATCTATTCCTAGTGAATGTAGTGCTTAAATCAGTTTAAGGCAAGAGGCCTACGATACTGTCTGAGAGATTCCCTGGTACAGTCTACTTCAGCTATGAAAGTATTGTGGACAATGCCTGTTATTTTTCAGTGATGAATCATTAGAATTCTTCACTTTTCTTTTTCATAGCATTAATTGTGATGAGCTTTTTGTAAGCACATGGATATGTTTCTTCATAGGAATTTTGTTCTAAATTAACAGTAATTAATGTGCGCTTAATATAGACTGCTAGTGATCTGTGATGTGTATTAACTAGTTATCAGAGAGCGTTTCAGTGAAAGATGTGTGCTTTCAGGAAATATGAATGTAGAATAACTATTTAAGGGAAATTCATCACCATTGCTAGATTTAAAGGTTAATTATCGTATCACATAAATTAAGAAAAAGAAAGATGGCAGTATACCATAGAACTGCAGTTGAAGTGCAAATGTGCTTGATTCTACCTCTAATAACTGTTCCATTATTAGATATACAGTTGTGTAATTCTGTCATCTTCTGGTCTTAATAGTTTTCTAATTCTGTAAATTAATACATTAAAATATCACTACACACTTTGCCAACTCTTTATACATCAAATTTCCTCCCCCCATTTTCTGGTGAACACTTACCATATACCTTTTATTTTTTGCATGTATTTTCATGAAAGGCTTACTTACAAGTGGATAGCAACTAATATCCAGCTGGATACTGATATCCATTTAGTATGAACCTCTGCCAAACTTTTAGCTTTACCATTGAAATGTTTTGTCAACTGGCACTACAGCATGATCTTATTTCTGGGTTTGAGCATTTTTTTAACATTAAAAACAATAAAACCCTATGCTCTTTGCTTTCAGATTTGTAACTTGCTTGCAGAAGAGCTCTGGGACAGTAGTGAATTTATACCATTATTATTTTTGCCTTTCTGCCAACAGACTAAAGTTGATCCACTTTGCCCCTTGGGACATCCAGTTGTCCCCTAGTTTCAGGACTGGGTTGGACTGGGCAGCAGAAGCATTTTACCAGGCTTGAAGTTGCTGCTTGCTAGGCAGTTCCATGTTATCAGCCCTGAAATGATGGTACATATCTGTTTGACACATCTTAATTATAAACCTCTATGTCCTCATGGCTAATCAGCCCTGTGCATTTCTGAGGAACCTGCAGCACTCCTGCCCTCCCAAGTGCTGCCTCGTGCTGCATGCTGAGCATTCGCAACTGGACAGTGCTGATTGCTTTAACAAGTCTGAAAAATAACAAAAGAAAAATTGCTCTTGCAGTAAAACCGTAAGGAAAAGCCTCTAGGACAAGGCACGAAAATACACAGTTCCGTTTGTGTTACAGCTGTAATTTCAATACCTATTTCTGGTTCCCTGTGTAAAAGCAAATAAAAAAATCCAATGAATCCTTATATAATTTTGTGTGTCATACTCTGTTTGTGTTACCCATTTAAATTGCCAATTAAGGGGACTATTCGCATGAGCAACAGTGTGATGTGGCCTACTATGTAATGCTGGTACATACTTTGTAATTGAAGAAAAGAAAGTATTTTGGATTTTCCTTCTCGTTCTTTTGAGTAAATACGTTATCACAACTACACATGGGGTCGAATATGCCTCAGTGTCTTCAAGCATATTTAATATCTTTAAATTTTTGAATGAAAATGTAGCTGTCAATTTTAAACTAATTTGGACGGACAGCAATAAAATGCAAACCTCACTTCAAATTAGAATTTTCAGTGAGGATTTCTAATGGAAAGTAATTGCTGACAATAGGAAATGACAAATTACTAATTACTTAGTTCAATTAGACTTTTGTGCCTTTGGTCCTAAGTGGCAAGCATACAGCAAATCTTGCACTTTTACAACAATTAATGACACTAAAACTATTTAAACTGCCAACAGATGTGAGTAAGAAGACATGAATTGAAACTTACTTAATTTACATACTATCCCAATTTTATATCAAGTAAATGGTGTTTAATTTTTATGTTACAATTAAATATCACTGGCATAGTGTAATTTCTGCAGAACTTTTCAGAACAAGATAGTTTTACTGAAATGCTAATACTAACGCTTTTTTTTTCCCCTCTTATCACAGCACTATTTATCTTAAAGTGACTCTAAAATATATAGGAGCAGTGAATGGGATATAATTTTTTTTAGAGCTTGTGCTAACACTTTTCCTAAAGTGGGATGTAGAATTGCATCAACTAGACTACTGCAATGTAAGATTTCAAATTCTGCTTCTAATTCATGGATGAATGCAAAACATCATCCAGTGTATAGCATTCAGCAGCAGTCAAACATCCTATGTATTTGCTTCTCAGTCTTTAATAAAGTCCTTCTGGAACTTGTATGTTAGGGTTAATGAAGAAACAATATCTATGCTGGTTTATGCCATTTTTTAGTAAAGGCTGGATTCTTCGTTCTTTCTCACATTTTACAGTTTAGCTCTTTTGAATTGCTTTCAAGTATGTTTCTACTGAACATGAAGAGTGGCAGACCATAAATTGACTGTAATGGTTTCTGTGCAGTCATTAATATATTTATCCACAGGTATGTTTTCCCTTTAAAGTTTACCATAATTTCTACACCTCAAACTTCTAATATTGGATGCCTAAAATTAGATGTCCAGGTAAACCTTTTATGCCTTAGGAACTGCTAGCCTCTTTTCAATGTATTCCATGTGATCGTTAAGATTTCTTTAGATGTTTAATAGTTCTGAGAACTGTCCACTTCTGTTTGGATATATGAATACCTAGTTTTGGAAATATTGCTCAGTAATATATTTTTAGTCAAGAAAAGAGGAAAAGATACTAAATTGTGAAGCTATTAATCCAACAAAACTCTGTTTGACTTTACAGATTATTTTGCAAAGGCCTATTTCTGACTTCTTCCCTTTAGGCAAAACAAAAAAAAAAGCGCTAAAGGCAACATTTAAAAGAATCCATTAATCTAATAGTAATTTATGATTACTTAATTTTCCAGAAGAATCTCCCTGTCCTTTTGTTTTGTAGCAAGATATAAGGAAGTAGAGGGTATTGTAGCAATGGGTGCTCCTGCTGAAAAGATGTATAGATATGAGATAATATTCTCAATATGGGAGTAGAAATAGGAATGTCTTTATAAAATATAAATGAGAAGGCTACAAGAAAATTAAAATGTAGGACCCAAATCAGGAAAGATTTATAGAAGTGCCTACGTTTAGTTTCAAGAGTTGTCCTGAAAAAAGAGGATGCTTTGTAAGGAGCATTGTGCAGGTGTGTAATTTTGCTTTACAAAAGAATGTAAGTACTGATAATGTTACAACAGCCTTAATGCAGCATACTTCAAGACAGACTAAGTATGAGACTGAATATACTATTATGGCATTTCTTCCTCGATGTACTTTTATCTAAGGTCTTTGCAAATGACTGCCAATTGATCATTGCTTTCCTTAGTCATCTTATACTTTATGTAGTACTGCAAACAAAATAATATAATAAAATTCTCCTTGATTTGAAATATTAGGTGTCAGAAAAACTGAACTGAATAGATGTAGAGGGTGTATATTTCACATGAGGGTTATAACCATACAGCTATATACTTTAAGAACTAGCTCTTCACCTGGATTATGTTAGTGCAGTTTTGTTGTTAGCAGAGATGCTTCAATCTACATCACTTAAGTCTAGCAATTTCTGTTGAGCTTTACTGTGTTATAATCCTCTAAAAAGCAACCGCAGAGCGTAGGCAGTCTGTGAAACTCCTGGCAAAAGGATTTCTGTATTTCCCCAAGAGATTTGCCTTGGTGGTGTGTTGGGTTTGGGTTTTTTTGAGGGTTTTCTTAGTGTTTTTATTTTATTTAATTTCAAGATTTCCAGTAATTAGGGTGATTATATTATTACTTGAGAACAAACAAAGCTGATAACTGAATTGAATGGCCACCAGTAGTTTTGGACAAACCTATGTTGTTTCCCCACAGCTGTAGTTTTCTCTTCCCAAAAGCTCAGTGAACTTTAGAGCTAGAAATACAAGAGAGACCATACCTCATAATAGAGGAGAAAGGAAAAGCTTAGGCAGGGGGTAGGAAGCCTGGGCAGGGACAGAGGAAAGAAAGTCTTTCACAAATCAGAAAGGGAAAAAAGTGTGGCATTGGTATTGTGCTGAGAAAGAGATAATGTGGAAAAGAGGTGAGAGCAGGGACAGAAGTATACCTGGAGCAAGAAGGACAGGAAAAAAAAGAAGTAGCCTAATTAGAAGAAAAAAGAGAGAGACAGATGATGGGGGGAAGCAAAAGAAGGGTCAAAGATACCAAGCAAAAAAAATAATGAAGCTAAGGAAAATTAGCAGGACAGATATAAGGCTACGAATATGGTGTCTTCATTCATGCCACAATGAATCATGACAGTAGAATGTTTAGGCTGATTTAATCATCTGCTGAGTGTATCATTTCCTTTATAGCTCCATCATAATTATTGAGGCACTGGCAACAGATGAAATGCGCAATTCTCAATTGTTTGGACTACTGAGGAAAATGAGGATGAAAAGGACAAAAGGCAAGAATACAAATGTATTTATGTTTAGTTGCAGTTTGAATGAAATGTATATGTATAAGCGTACATACAACTTACATGAAGAAATACCTGTATCTCTAGTGATACATCAACGTGGAAGCTGGATTTCTAATGACAGTGTTGTGTCACTGAAAAGAGCTGAGAGAATAATAATTTCCTTCAGTGGCAATATATTGTTTTAGTAATAAAACATACTGGGTAAAGTTAAGTTTCAAAATAGACTAATACCATTATTGTTGGAAGCATTTCCTTTAGCAAAATACTAATTTTTTTCATGATAAAAAGGTATTTTTATAGGAATTGGGAAACAAAACCATCAACAGTCCTTTAGGATTTAATAAGAAAATAAAGACCATTCAAAATTGCCATACTTTCTCAGCTTCTGTGGCCCAGAATATTTCAAAATGGCATTTGTCATTATAGAAACTCAATTGTCTGGTGTGATTATTCTGATGTACTTTTCTCCAAAGTGAAAAACAATATGAATGAATTTGTACCATGCTCCTTGCTGATAATTTTCTGTTATCATAGCAGTGAAAACTAACAGTACAGGATGATGCTGTAAATATCTTCTAGCATATGGAAGTAACTATGCTGCTAATCTAATAGTTGGCTTATTATTCTTCATCATGGAAATTATGTGTTTCCATTTCATTTTTTAAGACTAATGGCTTTTAACCAGAGTAACTCTACTGGAAATTTCTGATAAAAGTAGACCTCATCCTCATACTCTTTTTTTTTTTTTTTTTTTTTTTGGTGTGTGTGTGTTCACTGACAGAAGTTCTAGTATTCCAGTGTTTCTAAATAGGTAAACAAACTGCTACCCCCCTCCCCCTCATCTTTTTTCTTTTTTTTTTTTTGTGTGTGTTTTTTTTTTTTTTTTTAAGAGAGGAAATCTGAAGTGTGAAATGAAAAATTGGTATCGTTTAGAACTAAGACCCTGATTCAGCAAAAATCAGCTTGACTTGTGCACTGGGCAAGGCCGCTGAAGTCCTGAACAATTGTTTTTCATACCTACATGTGCAATGGAAGACAGATGGCTGTTTTGCTAAAAGAGGTCCAGCCACCTAAAATATGCTTAAATAAAACGTCTGGTTAGAATTTTTCAGCTATGTAATAGCATTAAATAATGGTTCATTATTAGCAACAGATTTTTTGCAGATTGACAGTTGTCTTATACCTGTATTATATGTGATATATCTGTCAATTGCATTTGTTAATGAGTTAAAATTTTGTTAGATTTCATGCATTTGTTTAAAAAATTGATATGAAGGATGACACCTTTCAGAAAAAAAGAGCAGCTACAAAATGAAAATGTGAAAATAGGGCAAAGTGTGGTATATTCTACAACTATATTAAGGATAAAGCACTGCTGTAAGTAAAAGACAAAAATCCATATAAAACTTAGAAGAAAGCAACTGCTCCTTTTAAAGTATAACTGTACAGGAAAAGAATAGTGGAGTAAAGAGAACAACAGTCTATTGGAACAAACATGGTAAGGAGGAGATGCTTTTAGAATCAAGAGACAGGTTTTAGAGAAAAAAACCCCCTTTTTTCTTTTCTAACTAAGATGAAGAGAAAGAAACTAGTAAACTGTTATTGCTAATGGCTGGAAGCTGGTGTACCAATACAATCAGAGAAAATGCAGATTATAGGTATGGATTTTGTTGTTGCTTTGTAGTGGATCTGCTGCTGTTGTGGACAAAGTGTATAAGGCCAAATGCCTCTTTAAGAAAACAGAGCACAGAATATACTAGTGCATGCGAAAGATTATGGATATTTTAATGTCTTCCTATGTGTATCTTGACTGACTAGATTGTAGGCAGGAGCTATAAAAGAGGGGTACCTAATTTTTGTCCTACCGCACAGCATTGACACTTGGAAATAAAATACCTATTTGCCGTTTATATTGGCAGATGTCTAGAGTGGTTGTGACTAAAAATTTTACCTCGTTACTATATTACTGGAGAAATAAACAAATTACTATTGTAAAGCAGACTAGGCAAATGTAAGTCAGCCATCCACAAAAGTCAGGGTCCAGTTCCTGCTTGACAATGCCTGTTTTGGCAAAATAAAAGCAAACCAGAAACTCATATAGACTGTTCTTCCTAAACTTTTTCTGTTAATTATGGGGGAACATACAGATATGAACAGAAAATGATCTACCTCACCTAGGTTCTCATACAGCCGTTACTGCCACACTAAAGCAGTCAAAAAGCAGGGTTTTTTTCCAAAATCACGAGCTAGTCTAATCTCACACTTTTGTGATGATCGCTTTGTGGCAGTGTGTTTTTATTTAACTTTAATTTGCTAAGCTTATATTAACCAGTCCTTTTCCGTTTTTTGTAAGCAAAAATGGAGTTTAGAAGCAGGATTTTCAGAAAAAAACCCAGTCTGTTTCAAGAGCTTAATGCTAGGAGCACTGGACATGGCAATGCTGAAAGTCTTCGCCTCTTGATGTGGCACATACTGCAATTCATCATGAGGAAGTAAGAGTGAGTAAAGCTTCTTAAGTCTGGGCTGTGCTTTTCTAAAGAGCATTGCCTACTGACATCCTGGAGAGGTGGAATCAGCTGTCAGGCTGTCTCAGAGCCTTATGGCCCTACCAGAAAAATGGATTTGTGTGGCATTAAGTTGTTCTTGCCCCCATTAGGTTGCATCACTACTGCAGCCAAAACCTGCTTTTAAACTTCTCTTGTGTTTGATCCCCTGACTTACGTCCTCTCACTGTTGTAAATTGCTTCTTTGGGGAAAGGAGAGGGGCTGGTCACGTCTGTATCATAGCTTTTAGTAACAGGTATGTTCCACTTCCTTCAGTGATGTTTTGGTTTTGTTTTTTTTCCTTGAGAAGTCTTGTACAGTATTTTTTTTTGTTTGTTTTGTTGCAGAGAAATACCAATTAGTAGACTTAGAAATGGCTGATCACTTAAATTGCAGAGAATGGTTGAGCTTCTGTTTTTAACTTGCAAAAAACTAATCTAACATCATCAGCAGACAGACGTGTTGGAAATTAGTTCATCTGACTGTATTTGCTACAACTCAATGCCAGGTTCTGCTCCTCGTTACGCTAGAGTAAGCCTGATACAAGTCTTCTGACATCCATCATCCCTGGGGATTTACCACGGGAACAACAAGGCAGAGCTGAGGAAGAATTAAGTCCTTACACTGAGATAGTCCGTGCATGGTGTCAGGCTCCATGTCCTGTTACTTGCCAAAGTCTGATGGGCCTTCGTAGAAAGAAGCAGCTTCTGGTTCCTCAATTTCCTCCTCTTCCTTCTCTTTCCTCCTTCACCCCCCCTTCCAAAAATCCCTACAGTCTTTCAGTACAAATACTCATAATTTAAAGATAATCCTTCATTGCTTTTCATCACCTATTATGTTCCCTGGATGTATCCAACTGTTTTGTTTTGCTGGGAAGGGTTGGCTCATGAAGTGTCTTTTCCAACCTAAATGATTCTATGAAAAGATTAGGAAGTGGAGGGACAACAAGGCCTTATATTAGACTGCAAAAAGAAAGATCTGTTACATTCCCACACTGAGAAGTATAAGTTTGTAAAATATTTTTTCCTCTCAAAGGTGAGATAGCTTTAGGACCCACAGCCTGTCACTGAAATCTACCTTTTGTACCGGAGGAATGTGAGTGCTGGTACACTCTGAGCCTGGGGGAGAGCAGCTCTGTAACTCAGTGTGGTACAAGTAGTCTCTTCAGTTTTTCTAGATTCTTGTTTAGTCATGCAAGGTAATTTAACTCTGATTTTTTTTTAGTATGATCCACAGGGTTTTGGCAGTAGTGTATTGATTTTTGTGTTTTATTTTTTATTTACCTCTCTAAATTCCATATGGCTTTTGATTTTGTTGTACTGGAAAAGGACAAAGAAAAATCCCATTCTGGTATGTCAAAAACTACACTTTGACTCAATAGGGAATGATAAGGGGTGAAAGACATTTTTCTACGGGCTGACAGAACACTGTAGCTGTTTCAATAATTCACAAAGCCACCAGTGTTTATAAACCATTGTCTTGTACCAGGACACGGAGTGTATACAACTGCAAGGAAAGGATAGATCCTGCCCCCATGAACTCCTTGTCTCCCCATTTACCTCCTATAGTTAGAGAGTTTCTTAACGTTCATCTATTGATTGGTTTGTTCTAGCTTATATTAATGTTAGCACCAAAGAAGGTGTGTGGTGGTGGTGTGGTTTTTTTTTTTTTTTTTTTTTTTTTCCCTCTTCCCGAGCAAGCTCATTTTCTTTCAGGACTTGTTGTCCTTCGTCTGTTACTGAAACAGCTTTCAGTTTCCAGGCTAGCTAGCTGAAAGACTGTTTGTGGCTATAAAGGAGCCAAACTGGGGCTCAGTACATGGATCTGAGGAGGATTACTAAGGATTCTAGGGCATTTTGCTTCTGTCCAAAATTACTTTAAGGCATAGGTGTCAGATAGCTTGGCTGTGTCTGATGGATCAAGGGGACGGAGTGAGAGTGAGAAAGAGAGGTGAAAAGGATAAGCAACGGATTGAGGACAAAAGGAAGATCAGAAAGCAGTCTGGGTAGTGAAGGGAAAGACGGGAACAATATCTTACTTGTGAACTTCTGTTTCTAACTCTTTGAATACCAAAGGCGATCGGGAGCATTTCTTGAGACGTATTGACACAAGCTGGAGACAGGTGGCTGGCTTTAAAATTAATTGCTGGTTGTGAATCATTTACATAATTTTAAAATAATTATTTTATTTGACAGACTTTAAAAGCAGGAAGGTGTATATTCTTATTTTGAGTCATAAATAAAAATGAATCGAGTGTTTTTCACTGCGGGTCTATTTTCTCTGAATTTCATTCATTTTGACAATTCTGGCAGTAGCTGTTCAAGAAAGATTCAAAACCACAATAAGCAGTGTTGGAGGTCAGGAATGCAGCGTGTTTGCAGAGCTGCGTGTGAAGAGAAGCGTTGTGACCGTGCTGTGCGTGGCCGTGGGCGCTGAACAGGCTGGCTGCCATAAGCCCCAGTGCCTGGCGTGCTCTCTGCCTGGCACCGGGCACTTGGGTTAAAGTCATCTGGGAAGTTGCTACCAGGGTATCTGCACTGTAATGCTGATGTTTCTGGATCTCGCTTCCTAACTTTGATTACCAGTATCCAGTACTGTGGCCTTCAGGACACGGCACATAATTCTCCAGGTTTTCTGTAGAAGTAGGCCTTGAATAATTTTGCAAAAGCACAAGCAGGAGCCACAAGATTGTGAAGTCTCCCCCAGCCCTCCTTTTTTGAATAAAACCAAGACGTTCTTGTTCTAGTATAAGTGTGCGTGCACTGATTCATAGCCAAGTGACCGAATGTGTGAAGTATGACAGGTTTCACTATCTCACTGCCTATCTATGGATTTACAGCCGAAGAGAAGCTAAATTTTTGTCTGGGCACAAGAATGACCTCCTGTGCATCTACAGGTACTACTTAATCTCTGGTTCACCTGGGACAGAGAATGATGGTGATAGTTGTGGGCGTGGCAATGGAAAAGTCATAGTTATATATCTAACTGTTTTTAGTGCTTAGATACCAGGGTGGCTTAGAAATACCTAAAAGGTGTAGATAGAGTGAGTCAACAAGAACCACTCTCCTAGATATGAGGGTTTACAGCATACTGGAGAGAAGAATGTGAACTCTGATATGGTGGGCCAAACTTTGTCCTCGTTGTGTCTTTTAAATTTGGTCTGTATATGTACTATTCTCTTTGTATTTTGCTAATTGAACTTGAACATGTATATTTTTTCCCCTCACTGTCAGCCTATAATCATATCCCTTTCCCAATTTTCTTCTAAACTAAAAAGCATGGCAGAGAAATTGGTATGGTAGGAGTTTTAATGCATCCTGCAACTTCCAGAGTTTTGTCTGAAATGTATGAAGTTGTTGTGCGATCCCAAGTTTTTGCTTGTAGAAGGTGGTGATAAAATATATCAGAGATTTTGAAGAGCAGCTTTTATTTTTAGCAGGGAAAATAACACTGTGGGAACCAGCAACCCATACAAAATAACAGGCTGGAATTATGTAATCTGCATTTAATAAGAATGTATAGATTAAAGTGATAAAGAAGTCCTGGTGGAAAAATTGTGAAGATACCAGTAAACCATGCTTTCAGAAATAAATTATCTTTTCCAGTGAAGGCCTGTATGATCCAAATTTGGTCACATTTGGCTCATAGCTACAGAAAATGCATATGAATTTATATCAGAATTAGATTTGGGGGGATGGGGAAAAAACCCACATCAGTCTCTGAAACCTGGGAAAACTCTCTACTGAGATAGAGATATGTATAAATTACACATGCACATATAATTATGTCTTCTTGCATTTGGTTGATTTACTAGCAAAGAATTGGGACCAAAGTGGTATAATGAAGAAAGCTGTGCATAGGTGTTTTTTTTTTTTTTTTTCTTCTTCAATCCCTTATATTTGGTCAAACTGCAGTTTCATTGCTGGATAATATGGTAAAAAGATTCATTGTAAGGGTTACCTAACAACATTGGTGGTGTTGATGAATAGTTGCAATTAATACATTCCCTTAATTAGTCTGATACCCAGAAGATGCACCTGGCAGGTCATTTTAATACTACAATTGATTTATTGCTGCTAGAAATGATTTTACCAGCTATCTTCAGAGAGCACAATTAGAGAGGATTTCATTTTTTTATGCATTTTCACTGAGGAATAAACATAAAAGGTCTACATAATTCAGAACAAAGCAGCTATAATGTACTAATGGTTTATGGATTTTATTAATATTCAGCTAACATTAGAGGCAATTTTAGACAATAGCAACCTATTTTCTATATGAAGTATTCCATTTTTAGTATCCGAGTGCTTTATTTAAAAAAACAAAATCAAACCCTGATATTTTAAATCAGTTGCTATTACAATGTGTGGGATATCTTATAAATGGTGTAACAATAAGAATATATTGATAGATGTGTGTTTGTCTATGCTTTGTGCTGTGTGTGATATATGTGTCAGATGCACTGAGATTTGGGAAAAAATATAAATTATGTACTATTTTTGAATCGCGATGAAGTCTCTCTAAACAAAGAAATGTTTTTCTGAGGTTACTATAACAATGTAACTAAATCAGTGTCATCTTAGGCCATCATAAAAGTATCAACTTCTATTTTCATATTTTCAAATCTGTTTTTGAAATCGATCTTGAAATTAGCTTGTTCTGCTTTTTTTCCCCTCACCTTACTGTATTTTGCTCCATTTCTAGTGCTGCAGCAGACAGCATGGCTGCCTTTTGTTAGCTTCTCTGTGCACTAATACCACTGACACTGTTGTGGAAACATCCAGCAGACTCCCTTTCTACATCTTATAACAAAAGGTTGTTTCTTCAGTAGCAACCTATTAATTCCTAGGTGGTTAAAAATTACTTTTTGCCTCTATTTTCCAAGTGACAAAATGTTTTCCCTTGATAGGGGGGAAAAAACTGTTCAGGGTTTGGGCAAGAAACCTAGCTGCATCCTGCTTGCATGCTCAAAGTTTTGAATAAAATCATGGGGAATTTGTTCATGCAGCAAATGCAAGATTGCCCTTTATGTTTTAGGCTAATCTGGATTCACCTAAGCTTTGCCTGTCCTCTGAACACCTTTGGTTCTCCCTGGGAACCAAAGAGCCAAATGTGATTTGCAGAGTGCGTCTCCATGATCCTTAATGCAGGGGTATGATGTGCGGACACAAGCAGTTCTTTCAGCCTTGGCATCTTGAATTGAAGGATCTGGATTTGGGAATGAAGTTCTGGTTTTTTTTCAAATTAGCGCACTTGTAGAATAACTTTTGACCTTGAAATAAATGTGTGAGAAAATAATTATAGTTCAGTATTTATGGGTGGCATTTAGCCTCATGTGTTATTTTACATCACTCCAGAGTGGATACAAGGCACCACATAGAATAAATAAGAAAACATTCCCCTTCACTGTTGGCTCTTCTGATCTATTTTCAATGTGAGCCAAAAAATGGTGTAGAGATCTAAAATAAAGTAGGAAATTGCTGCTAAACAAGGTCATGATTTATAGCACAGTTAAGACCTGGCTTGAGTCTCCCTGAAATTAAGGTCCAAGTCTGGGATCTCTTCCCTGAGAGGATGTAGCCCAGCATGCTGGAATTTCTCTCTTATTATGACTAAAATGTTCTGGGCACATACATGTGTTGTTTCTTACTAGAGTTACTAGTGAAGAGTGCTTGGCTGAGAATCTGTTAGCAGCTTTGCAGACAACCTGTCTGAGGGCCAGGTGAATACAGTGGGTGAAATGGAGAGACTTCTTGGTAGCAATATGGGTTTGAACAGCTCACAGGTGAAGTAAGAGGGCAGTTTGGGGATGGCAATAAAAATGCGATAGCAAGAGATTGTCTATAAGGCATGATGTCAAGACTTTCAAGCGTTATGTCTTGGGATGGAGGATGTGGTGTGTAAACATTCAAAGTTGCGCCTGTGTCACAGCTGGATGACCAGGACCATCCACAGCCTGTGTTTTTCTTGAGATTCGGTAGGAGGGAAATGCTCTGTGTTCATCAGTGAGTCCAGAGCAGATGAAGATGCAGTGATCAGTGATTACGAGTGACTTCAAGGAGTTTTTGCTAAACAGAAATCACCTCCTTTCTGTTTAGATGACAAGGAAGCTGATGGATGTTAGAAATACTCTGGAATAATAAGGTCAGGATATGTATGCTGCACATAGGAGGCATAGGTTAAAGTTGAAAGAGAATTAAAAAATGAGTTAGGTTATAAGCTGAAGTAGCAAGGAGATAATACCTCTGGATGATTTTTTTTCCAGCAAAAAATTCTATTGGTGTCTTTGTTTTTATTTTCTTTTCCCAGCTCAAATTCTCATTAGATTTGATACCTAAGGTATAACACAAAGCCCTTGGATGCCATATAGTCTGGAGGCTGTTGAAAACTGTCTCAACGAATATTTTTGTTGTTAAAATACTGTCCAATCTTTTAACCTTTGTGGAGGACCCAGAGGTTTTTCTATAATTAGGACTTAAACCAATTGATTAGAAATATCGTATAACGGAGCATAAATATAATTTAGCTTTAGTTTTTCAAGGCCTAAAATTACTTAATTAAAGAATGCAATGAGTATTAAAGAGTATAAAATGATAACAACTGGTTCAAAATAAAATAATTCAGAATATTTAATATAGAACAAAAAGAACACAAACATTTCTGGTTGCAAAGTTAATGTCAACATATGTGTGTGTTTTTTTGGTTTGGTTTTGTTTTGGTTTTTTTTTTTCCTAGGGATTTTAGTGAAGATTTACAATTATCATAGGACTCGGTGCAGTTTGTTTGCTCCCCACAAAAGCAGAGATGATTTTTATTGACCAATCTTTGATCCAGGAGATTAAAGAAAGTACTGTAAGAGCAGTGAAAAGGATAACACCATGGGGGTCAATAGGCTTACTGCTACTTGGAAATGAAAGTGAAGCATTCCATTGGGAGAGGGGGTAATTTAGCATTCTTACTGGGAACTTGAGAGGTTTCCCTTTCCTTTTTTTTTTTTTTTTTTTAAGGAAAAAAAAATTATTCATCTTACTTACAGGTTTCTCCATGACTTAATACCATGGCCATAATATGAGGTCATTTAGAGGGCACTAGATTTGCCCAACATAATTCTGCACAGTGCTTTTTAGCCCAAATGGCCTGGCTGTCACATACTTGCACTCTTGATTGAAATGTTTCTGGTAGACTTTTGGAATGCAGTCTGAGGGCTTAGTGACTCAATATTTTCAACATGAATACATTTCCTATCTCATAGAAAGTTTCTATGAACTACTGCAGAGTTAATGTGTCTTTCTGTTGTTTCTTGAAGCGCTGTGAACTTTACACAAATCTGGTAAAATTGCATGAGTCAAAATGAAATGAAAGTCCTAGCTTGATACAGTTTTATTTTTTATGGCACCATCATCATCATGGCATTTCTTTATGAGGGTATCAAAATGCCTGCTAAAAAGCAAATTTTTCTTTCTTGAAATAGCCATTAATATCTCTTTTCCCTGATGTGTGTTGTGCTTTTTTTTTTTTTTCTTTTTTGCCTTGTCCTGTCGGTATGATTTTTGTCTTCCCTTTCACTGCAGAGAATAAGTGCAGGAAGAACAACAGCTGGTATGACTTTGATTGGGGATGCGCTGAAGTGCTTTTGTTTACAGAATATTCAGAGACACATGAGGCCTGGCAGTGTACTCATGTCACGCTTCTTCCTATCTTTGAAAAATTGCCAAAGAAATCTGATTGAAATTGGGCAGTTGTATTTATTTTGCTGTTGCCAGAGACAGGTTTGGAGGCTTAGAGCATTTTAACATTTTATTTAGTTTCCTGCAGGTAAATAGCAAATGATTATTAACTAATTTTAAGAGGGAATGGGGCTCAAAAAGTTCTCAGAAAGCTTCTTTTGTCCTATGAATCTATACAAGATATTACTTAAAGAGCACATCCAATCATTTCACCCAGGAGACTGATTTGCTTTGTCACAAAGAATATTCATAGTTGATTTACCTGGTCACAGCTTGTGAAACTTGGCTTTTCTGCTAGCGCAATATGAGGTAAACATTCCTTTACTCCAAAGTCAGAAAATGCCTGCATCTGCTTCTAAGAGTCTCCCAAAACACTAATGAAAAGGTAATTCTACCAAGAACAATGGCAGCAGAATGCCCACGGACTTAACATGAACCGTGATGCTTATTTTTTTCTTAAGAATTTCCTGAAGACTAGTGACTTTGGGTACTTTGGTAGTCATATGAGAATTAAAGACTTAAACTGATTATTAAAATTCATGAAGTATCTATATAAAATGGCAATTCTGTTTAGAATCGGGTGATATGGGTTTTTTACAGTTCATTTACTGTTTGCAAGTGGTTGTTGGCAACAATAGCTAGGTTCTTGAAACTCTGTGCTATGTTTTTATATACCTGGATCATGTTAGATTTCCTATAAAATCATCACCGGCCCTGTTATTATTCACTACTTTGGTTGTGGCTGGGTGTGGGTTTTCTGGGGTTTTGTGTGTCCCTGGCCTTGACAGAAAATTGTAGTCCTCAGCTTGGTTAATAAGCACTGATGTAGCAAAGAGCTTTTTCAATTAGAGCATGATGAGAAAATCAAGCTTTTGGAAAAGTTTACAAGACATATTTACTCCCTTTTCCTTTATTAATTTTTAGATTTGGTGCTCTAAACTTACACCTTTCTCCTGATTCTTCTTCTTTAGGGTAACTTGTGTGTTTTCCATCTGTCATGGTTTAACCCCAGCCAGCAACTAAGCACCACGCAGCCGCTCGCTCACTCCCCCCTACCCAGTGGGATGGGGGAGAAAATCGGGAAAAGCAGCAAAACCCGTGGGTTGAGATAAGAACATTTTAATAGAACAGAAAAGAAGAAACTAATAATGATAATGATAACACTAATAAAATGACAACAGCAATAATGAAAGGATTGGAATGTACAAATGATGCGCAGTGCAATTGCTTACCACCTGCCGACCGACACCCAGCTAGTCCCCGAGCGGCGATTCCCCGCCGCCCCTTCCCAGTTCCTATCCTAGATGGGACGTCACATGGCATGGAATACCCCGTTGGCCAGTTTGGGTCAGCTGCCCTGGCTGTGTCCTGTGCCAACTTCTTGTGCCCCTCCAGCTTTCTCGCTGGCTGGGCATAAGAAGCTAAAAATCCTTGACTTTAGTCTAAACACTACTTAGCAACAACTGAAAACATCAGTGTTATCAACATTCTTCACATACTGAACTCAAAACAAAGCACCGTACCAGCTACTAGGAAGACAGTTAACTCTATCCCAGCTGAAACTAGGACAGTATCCATCCCTTATTCTATACCATGGACGTCATGCTCAGTTCCCATGCCTTTCGTTACATCCTGGTCAATCATCATCACCTTTTCCATACCTTTGAGACTTATGAACAATGAGATAGATATATATATATATATATGTATACACACACAGAGATATCATTCCTTCAGTTTACGGGTTATGTTCATTAAACGTTCGTTAAGTTCATTTAGTTTCCGACTCTGGGATCTGTCATACCAGTCTTTCTGGGCAGGAGGGATGGTGCAAAGTCCTCTCAGTCAGTAGAGCAGAATTGGGCTTCAGTGCGGTGTGACGAGCAGGTGACATTTGGCGCAGCAGGAGGATGGTGTGCACCGTTGGATTGTTGCATGCTGGAGTCAGTTCTGGTTCCATCACTACTGCGTTTTGCTCAGTTTTATCACAGTTCTTTCTTGCTTGATCTAAGTGATTCTTACTAGAGTACTATGGATATAGCATATAACAATTATAGTAATGATAACATACAGTAGCAGGGTTATATAGCAACTAATATCATACAGTTTAATTCTGGCTATTCTCACCTAAAATCAAGTCCCCTTGAGGCACACATCGGACTTCCCCATCTTTTCGCGTCACCCACCAAGTGCACCCAGGCCCCTGAGCAAAAGCAATCCCATGAATGGGTTTACCTTTGTCTGAGGCAGGAGTAACCCAGGCTGTCTTCCCTAACATATTTTTTATGTGCACTGCAGGGACTTTATCCCCTTCTACAGTATGTAAAAATTCTGACTGGGCGGGGCCACCCTGATTGGCAGATCCTCTGGTGTTGACTAACCAGGTGGCTTTTGCTAAATGTGTCTCCCAATGTTTGAAAGTTCCACCCCCCATTGCTCTCAATGTAGTCTTTAACAGTCCATTGTATCGCTCAATTTTCCCAGAGGCTGGTGCATGACAGGGGATATGATACACCCACTCAATGCCATGCTCTTTGGCCCAGGTGTCTATGAGGTTGTTTCGGAAATGAGTCCTGTTGTCTAACTCAATTCTTTCTGGGGTGCCATGTCGCCACAAGACCTGCTTTTCAAGGCCCAGGATAGTGTTCCGGGCAGTGGCATGGGGTACAGAATATGTTTCCAGCCATCCAGTGGTTGCTTCCACCATTGTGAGCACATAGTGCTTGCCTTGACGAGTTTGTGGGAGTGTGATATAGTCAATCTGCCAGGCTTCCCTATATTTATATTTCAGCCATCGCCCTCCATACCACAGGGGCTTTAACCGCTTGGCTTGCTTAATTGCAGCACATGTTTCACATTCATGGATAACCTGTGCGATAGTGTCCATGGTCAGGTCCACCCCTCGATCACGAGCCCATCTATATGTTGCATCTCTTCCCTGATGGCCTGAAGTATCATGGGCCCACCGAGCCATAAATAGCTCACCCTTATGTTGCCAGTCCAGGTCCACCTGAGCCACTTCAGTCTTGGCAGCCTGATCCACCTGTTGGTTATTTTGATGTTCTTCAGTGGGCCGACTCTTGGGTATGTGAGCATCTACATGACGTACTTTTACAACCAGATTCTCTAGCCGGGACGCAATATCCTGCCGCAGTGCGGCAGCCCAAATGGGTTTACCTTTGCACTGCCAATTGCTCTGCTTCCATTGCTGTAACCACCCCCACAGGGCATTTGCCACCATCCATGAGTCAGTATAGAGATAGAGCACTGGCCACTTTTCTCTTTCAGCAATATCTAATGCTAACTGGATGGCTTTCACCTCTGCAAACTGACTTGATTCACCTTCTCCTTCAGCAGTTTCTGTGACTTGTCGTGTAGGACTCTATACAGCAGCCTTCCACCTCCGATGCTTTCCCACAATGCGACAGGATCCGTCAGTGAACAGGGCATATTACCTCTCATTTTCTGGCAGTTTATTATACAGCGGGGCTTCTTCAGCACGTGTCACCTCCTCCTCTGGCGACATTCCAAAACCTTTGCCTTCTGGCCAGTCTGTGATCACTTCTAAAATTCCTGGGCGACTGGGGTTTCCTATGCAAGCCCGTTGTGTGATCAGTGCAATCCACTTACTCCACATGGCGTCAGTTGCGTGATGTGTAGAGGAGACTTTCCCTTTGAACATCCAGCCCAGCACTGGCAGTAGGGGTGCTAAGAGGAGCTGTGTTTCAGTACCAACCACTTCTGAGGCAGCTCGAACTCCTTCATATGCTGCCAATATCTCTTTTTTAGTTGGAGTATAGCAAGCCTCGGATCCTTGATATCCTTGACTCCAAAACCCCAGGGGTCACCCTCGGGTCTCCCTGGGTGCTTTCTGCCAGAGGCTCCAGGTAGGGCCATTCTCCCCAGCTGCACTATAGAGCACATTTTTAATGTCTTGTCCTGCCCGGACTGGTCCAAGGGCTACTGCATGAACAATCTCCTGTTTAATTTGTTCAAAGGCTTGTTGTTGCTCAGGGCCCCACTTAAAATCATTCTTCTTCCAGGTCACTTGATAGAGAGGGCTTACAATCAGACTGTAGTTTGGACTATGCATTCTCCAAAACCCCACGACACCTAAGAAGGCCTGTGTTTCCTTTTTATTAGTCGGTGGAGACATAGCTGCTATTTTGTTAATTACGTCCATTGGGATCTGACGATGTCCATCTTGCCATTTTATTCCTAAAAACTGGATCTCCTGTGCAGGTCCCTTGACCTCACTTTCTTTTATGGCAAAACAGTCTTTCAGAAGGATTTGGATTATTTTCTTCCCTTTCTCAAAGACTTCTGCTGTGTTGCCCCATACGATGATGTAATCGATGTATTGCAGATGTTCGGAGCTTCACCTTTTTCCAGTGCAGTCTGGATTAGTCCATGGCAAATGGTGCGTCTGTGTTTCCACCCCTGGGGCAATCAATTCCAAGTGTACTGGACACCCCTCCAAGTAAAGGCAAATTGTGGACGACGCTCTGCTGCCAGAGGGATTGAGAAAAATGCATTAGCAATGTCAATTGTAGCATACCACTTGGCTGCCTTTGACTCTAGTTTGTATTGAAGTTCTAGCATATCTGGAACAGCAGCACTCAGCAGTGGCGTAACTTCATTCAGGCCACGATAGTCAACTGTTAGTCTCCACTCCCCATTAGACCTTCACACTGGCCGTATGGGACTATTAAAGGGTGAGTGAGTTTTGCTGATCACTCCTTGGCTCCCCAGTTGGCTAATCAACTTGTGGATGGGAATCAGAGTCTTGGTTGGCGCGATATTGCCACCAGTGCACCGTCGTGGTAGCAATTGGCACTTGTTGTTTTTCAACCCTCAGCAACCCCACAACCGAAGGGTCTTGAGAGAGACCAGGCAGGGTAGACAGCTGTTCCGTGCCCTCCATCTCCAAGGCAGCTATACCAAAAGCCCATCGATACCCCTTCGGGTCCTTAAAATACCCTCTCCTGAGATAGTCTCTACCAAGGATACACAGAGCCTCTAGACCAGTCACAATGGGATGTTTCTGCTATTCATTCCCAGTTAGGCTTACTTCAGCTTCCAATACAGTCAGCTCTTGGGATCCCCCTGTCACACCAGAAATAGAAATGGGTTCTGCCCCTTTATAACTTGATGGCATTAGAGTACACTGTGCGCCGGTGTCTACTAGAGCCTTATATTCCTGTGGGTCTAACGTGCCAGGCCATCGAATCCACACAGTCCAATAGACCCGGTTTTCCCTTTCCTCCACCTGGCTGGAGGCAGGGCCGCTCTAATTCTGGTCAGAGTATCCAGTATTCACTTCTCGTAAAATTGACTCAGAATTCCCTTCGAGAGGATCAGAAATAAGATCAGCCCTTCTACTCTGTTTGAAAACTGGAGCAGCATTTTTTCTGGTAGAATCCCCTTTTGTGGTGGTTTTTCCTCGCAGCTCACGTACCTGTGCATTTAGGACTGAAGTAGGTTTTCCATCCCATTTCCTCATGTCCTCTCCATGATCACATAGGTAAAACCACAGGGCACCTCGTGGTGTGTACCTTCTATATTCTCTCGGGCAGAGGAGCGCTCACTCCTAATAGCTGAGACATTGGTCCTTACAGGTGGGGAATAGGACATATCCTCTTTGAATTGCTGGAAATCCTCGGACAGCTTCTCCAGAGTCGAAATGCAGGCTTGTAGGGAGGAGGAGAGATTTTCTTCGTATTGACGGAGTTGGCGAGCCACTTCATCCACTGTCGGTGCCTCTTCGTCTTTCCAGGTCATTATTGCCAGTGAGTTGGCATAGGACGATGGTGCGCTCCGTACAAAATTCCGCCACATGGGTCGTGTGCATTGGACTTCGTCTGGATCTTTGGGTAATTGTGGGTTGTCCGGGTCATGATGAATTGTCTCTAGCACAGCTAATTCCCTCAGATATTGGATACCTCTTTCCATGGTTGTCCACTTGCTTGATTGACATATAACATCTTCCTTAAAGGGGTACCTTTCCTTCACACTTGACAGGAGTCATCTCCAGAGGCTGATGGCTTGTGTCCCTTTTCCAATTGCCTTGTCAATGCTACCTTCCCTGGCAAGTGATCCCAGCTGCTTGGCTTCCCTACCTTCTAATTCCAAGCTATTAGCCCCATTGTCCCAGCATCGGAGGAGCCAGGTGATAATATGCTCACCTATATGGCGGCCAAAATCTTTTCACATATCCCACAGCTCATTCAAGGATAGGGACCGGGTTATTACCTCTGGTTCTGCCTCTTCCTCCTGTTCCCGTGATGACCCTGGTTCGCCTTCATCCTTCGCTAAACGAACTGATTTTTTTGTATATTTCTTTTCCTGTATGGGGGCAACTGATACTGGTGCAGGCTGGTCCGCTGGTTCAGTTGCAGTATCGCTCGCCGGGTTTTGGATAACTGCAGCATCTGTCACCAAGGTTTGGGTAGTAGCAGTGCTTGTCGCCAGGGCTGGAGGGACCACAGTGCCCGTTGCCAAGGTCTGGGTGGCTGCAATGCTCATCGCCGGGGCTGGAGGGGCCGCAGCGCCCGTTGCTGAGGTTTGGGTGACCTCAGTGCTCATCATTTTGTTGTTAGGTCCAGAGACCTTCTCTTCCCCTTGAGGGTACTGAGTGGTGTCGAACAGGGCTCGATAGGCATGGGCCAGGCCCCAGCATGTTGCAGTGATTTGTATCTCTCTGGAGCTGCCGGGGTGACAGCATACCTTTTCCAAATATTTTACTAGTTCTTCTGGATTCTGCACTTGTTCAGGGGTGAATTTCCAAAACATTGGAGGTGCCCACTTTTCTAGGTACTTGCCCATACTACCCCACACACCTTGCCACTCATAATTGTCCAGCCTTGGGGCAGATCTCTGGGTGATCTTCTTAAATAGTTGTTTAACCTTAAACAAGAGCTGAACCACATTCAGAAGCGTGCTAATTCCTAGCAGTAGGGCTAGGACTGTGCTGGTCTCAACATCCCAAGAGTATTCAAATTTTTCAAAATTCTCAAACACCATTGTAACTGGACTGAAGGAGAAAGGAGAGGGGAAGAAAGGTACCCCACCCATAGACTGGTTTTCCAAGGAGGAAAGGTAAATGGTGTAATAATTAATAGCTTCCCACAGATGGCTCCCGCAGTATAAAGGTGACAATGCTGAGTGCAAATACCGAATTAATCCCACAACCGATGACTTTATCATACCATAAACCAGTGTTATACAATACATCAAAGCAAAAACCTTAATCCACCTACCACGGATGATAAGCAGCAGAAGAGGGACTACATACAGCAAGCGAGGTGATACATAACAGAACTTTAAAAACCAGAGCAACAACTCTAAGAACACATAAATCAACATAATGACCAGCGACTATTAGACCAATATAATGAATGCTTATAACAAATTTGTTTTAACAAGCTCTGGTCAGGTTTGTCGTTATCTCAACCCTTCGGGCCCCACGTTGGGTGCCAAAAAGGACTGTCGTGGTTTAACCCCAGCCATCAACTAAGCACCACGCAGCCGCTCACTCACTCACCCCCCACCAGTGGGATGGGGGAGAAAATTGGGAAAAGAAGCAAAACCTGTGGGTTGAGATAAGAACGGTTTAATAGAACAGAAAAGAAGAAACTAATAGTGATAATGATAACACTAATAAAATGATAACAGCAATAATGAAAGGATTGGAATGTACAAATGATGAGCAGTGCAATTGCTCACCACCTGCTGATCGAAGCCCAACTAGTCCCCGAGCGGCAATCCCCCGCCCCCAATCCCCCCAGTTCCTATACTAGATGTGATGTCACATGGTATGGAATACCCCGTTGGCCAGTTTGGGTCAGCTGCCCTGGCTCTGTCCTGTGCCAACTTCTTGTGCCCCTCCAGCTTTCTCGCTGGCTGGGCATAAGAAGCTAAAAATCCTTGACTTTAGTCTAAACACTACTGAGCAACAACTGAAAACATCAGTGTTGTCAATATTCTTCACATACTGAACTCAAAACATAGCACTGTACCAGCTACTAGGAAGACAGTTAACTCTATCCCAGCTGAAACGAGGACACCATCTCTTAGCTGTGGAAATGGGCTGTTATACTGCTGTTCATAGAAGACATGGCTGACTTCCATCCTTTCTTCTGATCTTCTGTTTCACAGATCTCACAATGTTTGGATTTTTTGGGGGGGGGGGGGGATAGGGAGGGGAGGATTATTTTCTTTCTTTATGAAATCCTTAACTCCTATAGGAACGGGATTATATGTGAACAATCAGCTTGCTTTTTTTTTTTTTTTTTTAATGGTAGGAGAGTAAAACCTAGAAATGCAGACTTGACTGAACTCTAAAGCTTCAGAAACTAGAAGACCAATAGAATGAATCCCAAATGTGCTATGGAAAAACAAAGCCTTTTTGATATGGAAGGACCTACCTTTTTAATGTTGCTTTCTTGGGGTAACATTCAGTGAATCTAGCACCATTGCACAATGGTATATTCAGGAGCAGGATATAAGGAAAGGCCCCTAGTGTAGCAACAAAGATTAAGGGTTTTACTGGTAATGACTTAAAAATGAAATAACTTCTGTACTCAATGCTGCTTTTGGGTACAGTGGGCAAGAAGAGGTATTAACTTTTGTGTGCCCTGAAATCATAGTATTTTCTCTAAAAGCTAAGGGGTTTTTTTAGAAAGTTTTTGTTTGTTGTTTTTTTAAAATTGAGACAATCTGTGATGAAAAGTTGTAAAACATCCATGCAAAATTTCTGCTGTCTTCACAATTAAGTGGCATGTTTTCACAATCATTTGTTACTTGCATAATCTTGACAACATTCACTGCGTGTTCCTGAAATTCTAGTGATCTACATTTAAAAAATTAAAAAAAAAAAGAAAATAAGTAGCACAGATTTTTCTGAGTAATTTTATGGGTTTTTAATTTTGCAGCTCAGTTTTGTCATAGAGTAACTTCATTACTAATTTCAGACTTGTGCAAAAATAAACAAGCTGCTTTTTGCTGCATTTTGGAATTAAGACACACAGATCTTTCTTGTCAGCAATGTCTAGGGTTTTGGCTACAACAAACTGAAGGATACACCCAGTGTTATCAAAAACTTCCCTTCTTGTTTTCCAATTCAAAACGGAAGGACTTATTTTAGCAGTACAGAAGAGCAAGAAAAATGTTAAATTGAGCTAACTGAACAGTGTCAGAAATTGTGAAAGACATAGAAAGTAGGTTAAGGACATCACTGAAAACAAACAAAAAGATGGCAAATATTGCATACTGGATTCCTTCTTCTGTGGTGTTATTCCAGTGAAACATTTGGGTACTGATGGATTGCTAGTTTTAAGTCTCAACAGCAGCTGACTTAAACTCCTTCCTGGGAATTTGTAGTCTAGTCAGTTTTGGTCCTCATCTTTAGACTTGCATCTTTCCACTCAGGGATAAAAGTTTAGTTGCCATAATTCATTTTAGTTCAGTTGTTTTATATTCAATCATTAGGTTGTCGCCAAAAGTAAATCCTCAAGGGAATGAGGGATACTATAAAAAGGTCAAACCAAAGTGATTAGAACTTAGCTTAGAAGTGTATACTGATTATTTCAGTTGACGTGAAACTTCACAGGCTAACGTGGGCTTTTGGGGCGGGGTTTTTTTTCCCAGCAAAAGAGGAAGAAGATTTGGGTCTCTTATTTTTAGAGGTATTTCTGTTGAAAGCAGGCCTTACTGTTAAGTTTTCCTAAGCTATTTGGCAGGTATGGAGCCATGTGTTTTTGGCAATTTGGCATTCACTTTACTTCAGTATCCCAGGTTCTGTACAAGATGGTGAGGAATAAAAGAAATATCCTTGAATGACCTGCAGGGTTACAATCTATTAAATTCTGTCAAATTAAATATATAATATAGAAAACATTATTATAGCAAATATATCTTAGAGTTACCTCAGTGGAGTAGGCATGGGGTGGGGGGGGGAGAGGAGCATTGCTGCTCAGAAACTGAGTCCCTTAGGGTGTCAACTTCAACCAAATTAAAAAATGTGTGCCAGCCTCAAGTTGGCATGCTTGAGTTCACTTCACTCCAGTCAATGAGGCACCTTAGCGCAGTAAGCACAATAGAGACAAAGAGATGCCTTGCGACTGACAGAGAGAGAAAAGAGTCCTTTGAGATGAAATGTTAACATAAGAAGTGAAAATGGTTTGTGGTAGTCTCAAGCTGGCTCTTTTGGGTTCACTTTCCTATAGTTACTGAACTATAGTGCTGTACCTTAACAGAGGAGTCTCAATAAAATTAGAAAGATATCCTAAAAAGGACAGAAGACGAGAAAGAGTAAAAGAGAGAGAGAGAGGGGGAGAGTTCTTTTGATAAGAAGCTTAACAAAAGTGGAAAAAATGGTTTATGTGAATGTTAGTTTTCATGGCAGTCTCAAGCTGACACTTGGGGTCCCTTTATTACAGTCAGTAAGCTACTTTAGCAAACAAAGAACGGAGAGAAGGATGGCTGGAAACAACAGAGAAAGGGAGAGAAAAAGAGTCCTCTGACAGCATCTAACACAACGTGAAATCTCTGCCTCTGTGTTCCATTTTTGAAACATTTTCTGTAAGGCAGAGAAACACAAATGGTTGAATCTTTGTGATGATACTTCATAGATAATTAAATTAAATGCTGAGATTTTAAATTTGCTTAAGCAACATAGCTTAATTGTGCTCAATTAAAAGATGGGGTGATGGCTGTGAATTGCCTTCTTACCTCTCTAAAAAGAATTTTTTTCAGCATGCTGTTTTCAGATATTAATAAATAACATCCGAAACAGGAAATTCTACTGTAGCATTGAATTCATTATAGATGCTCTTCATGTATGACAATATGTGGGGAAAAAAAGTCACCAGAATTAGAGAACTGTGGGGTTTTTAATACAGTACTCAGTAGTGTCGAAAACTGAATGGGTGAGGCTTATACTTACATCATGTGACTGATGAGGACTGATGAGTGAGTCTGCCTTTCTAAACAGGTGAAAGAAAAATTGCTAAACCATCTTTTTCTGCATTTAATCCAGTCCTTTGGGTTTTAGGTATTCAATTCAGTCTAATATTTCAAGTTTTAAGTACTGAAGTTCTGCCTCTGACCTCTAGTTCTCAGTCTCATTGGAAAGGAAGTACGTTTGATTAGCTCCCACAAATTTAAGCTTTGCAAGGTGAACATGAGAGTAAAAAAGACTTCAGGCCTTTTGTACCTGTTAGATAAATATATGAGGTAAACTAAACCATACCCATCAAAGCTGTAATTAAAAGACCCATGAAAATTGGCAGATTTTGAACATCATCTATTCACTGCAAAATGGGCCATTAGATATCTGGCTGACAAATGTTTTCATTCTGAACCTAATGTGCACTGATCATACATCATCTGCAAATTCTGTAGAGGCACACTTTGGAAAGGAAGGGAAGCCACAGTCACAAATTATTCTTGCTCTCCATTAGGCAAATTGTCAACTTCATAGAATCAATAGAAGATTCTTTATAATATACAAATTGGTATCCATCCATAAGCAAAAGCAATCGGACAACCAAGGATGAAGCTTAATTAGAGCAGAACTTGCTCTTAACAATGTCGGATATAATGAAAATGTACTTCTAAGCAAACAACATCAAAGCGTCCAACTTCATCATTTTGTAATGTAAAATCCATTTCACTCCAACTCTACTTGTCTTTTAATAAAATTTCTGCATGGAGGGGAAAATTACTTTACATAGTTAAATGTTAATCTATTAACCAAGATGATTAAGTTTCTAGAAGCATAATAGAAGTATTCTAAAAGTATGCAATACATAAATTAGCAAACACTGTATTTGCAGATGGACTGGAAAGTAGGAAAAAGGTGACTGAACAAATTTCAGTCTGTGCTTTTTTTTTAAATTGTTCACATCAGCCTTATGCTCTTTTTCATATTGCATGATTGTTGGCTGAAGTCATGTGATACCTGTTCAGCTCTGTAATGGGCTACTTTGAAATGTATGAACATCAGTATAACAAATAAGAAGCAAATTACATTATTTAATAGAATAAAATTTAATTCATGATGAGTCATAAAACTTCTGCAATTCAAAGTTTTTCATTAATATCCTTCAGTTGCCCAAGAACAACCTGTAAGATACTAGAAAACCTACTGATATTGACAATTCTTATTGGAAGTGTATTTACTATTTTCATTAATATTCAATGAAACCCTGTTTGGATTTGGCCCCCAGAGCTAAATTTCAGTTATTTTATTCTGATGGCTCTTTGAAAGCCTTTGTTAAAGGCTGGAGACAGCTGAGGATTGAGTTCTACGTATTGGGTCATAGCCAAAGAATTATGAACCAATTATCATATATTTGGATTCTGCAGAAGATGGTGTTTTCTGTACCTGCAGCTTGGCCAATATTAGTCAGAAGAACAGGGAAAGCAGCTGGACAAAAATAGGTGAAGACAGCATTTCTTTCAACAGTGAAAATGTGTTCTTGTGATTCAGATTAATAATGGCTCTTTGGGTTTTAAAGCTGATGGTGATGTTCACAAGGGGTTACCACATACCCACGGGGCTAGGCAGCAGCACTCGTAACCAGTCTTCTCTTGTTTGCTTTGTTACTAATCCCTTAAAATTGCGACAACACCCTGAACTGACTTTGCATCCGCTCATTTAGTGCTGAAAAATGGAACCATTAACTTGTGCTGGATGAAGAAACAGGAGTGGGAACTATAAAGTGAGAACACACAACTCTTCAAAAATAAGAGACTAGAACCCAAAAGGAGAAAATTGGAGAGCAGTGAAACAAAAGAACAGGAGATGAATAGAGGCTGGAGAAGGAAAGAAAATAGCTGGCTACCACAAGACACAGAGGATTTTTTTCAGTCAAGCCTAGCAGTACTGGTCATGCATTTTGAAGTCCTCTGAATTCTTGCTCTACGTTTTGTTGACATTCATTTTGACTTGATGAATACCTCAGTCCCCAAGTTTAGATGATTTCAGAGAGTAGATCCAAAGCAACCAAATTATTAACTACCTGTGACATGAAAACAATCAGTTTTAATTGGTAATGGTAAAAACAGGTGGCAAGAGTAAACTTGCAGCACTAAATTAAAATATTCTTTTTTTCTGCCTTGCTAATGTGGGGGTGTGTGTGAGAGAGAGAGAGACAGACTGACATCCATCTGCTTGGACTACAGAGACTAATGTGAATAAACATGTAGCATACTAAATGCTCCCCACAACCTCTCAAGAACCAGCACTTCTAGTTAGCATTATTGTGTGCCATCCAGTTTTGTAAGCTACGGAAATTCTGACTTATCCCCAGACAGTTCATGTAAATTATGTTAATGATTACTGTCCACTCTCTGCCAAGAACAGTACTGATGCTGCTACCTTTGCTTCTAGTTTGTTTGTAAGGAGCCTTAAGGTAAAACTGTGTCAGAAAGCAACATCTCCCTCCCCTTCCCTTTATATTTTGAGTGATTATTGCTTCTGATATGAAGGCTCTAGATCTTTAAATTGGCTATGCTGTCAATGTGTTCTTTTTCTAAGAAAGTGATTATGCTTGTCAAAGAGTTCTGGTGTCTAGGTGAAGTGAAGAAAATTTCAGGGGTTTAAGGTACCTCCTCTTGGCTTTGCTTTCATTTACATTTTATGATCAACTGTATCTCTCAACAGCAACTACGTTGAGTTACTGTTGATGCATACGTTACACTAGGTGCAATGCCTAGAAAACAGCTTTTCTTCTACTTGTAAGGAAGTAAAGATAAAGGACTATGGATAACATTCAGGAGAGATAGGATTAAAAGACACGTTTTTATTCTACCTAATACTAGCATAATGGCGAGGGAATGTCTGTCTGGTAACCCAGGTCTCCTGCGTGATAGTTCATTTTTGGCTAGGACATAATCAAGCTGTCTTATGTGTGCAATTGCTTGTCCGCGTCTGTACCATGCTACTCTGTAACGTCCAACCTGAATTAATACAGCTGGAGCAGATGCTAAATGACTGTATCCCGGTCACTTATGTCCTGTTTTACACTTCACTTCATGATCTGTGTGAGGCTGTGTGGACATTTGATATCCATTTCGGAGTCTCACCATATGCCCTCACATTTATAGGCTATAAATCCATAATCAACTACTCAGCTGATACTGGTATCGCTTCTTTCAACTGCGTACGTGAGAGAAAGCATTTGGAAATAACTGTTATGACTAAATGTGCTTATGTGAATGACTACTGAAGAATCTGAAATGTTGTTTCATGTAACACTCTACCAATGGAGAGAAAAAAGAAAGTAGGGGGCTCACTGAAGATATGGGATACTTTATGTAAACTTCTGGGAGAGTCCTCTATACCCATGAACTCCGTTCACAGAATTTGAAACAAAATCTCCAAATGCGTATACAAAACTTGTTTCATTACTGTGTAACTTCCTGTAGGAAAAATAAGGATTAAAAAACCCTTTCAGCATTGTCTGTTCTTTAGAAGAAATTCCCTTTTGTCTGTTGAAGATCAAAAAGTAAGAAATTATGTTATTTTCTACTATGTGTTCCCTTCCCATAGGACATTCAAACACCCCACATTTTTCCATTCTTTGTCCAGCAGTTCTTACTTTCTTAAATCAGCTCTTCTTCCCTTCCTCTTCTCCGCTTTCCAAAGTAAAAGGTTTGTTAAAATGCTACATTCAGTTCTCTGTCCCCCTCCCACCCCATTAAACACAAGAAATTTCAGATGATTGGCAATTCTTCATAAAGAATTTTTTTCTTCATTAGTAGCGATCATTGTGGTGAAATGGGGCAGCTTACACCTCTCTGAGCAGACTTCTGTAAATAATACTTTCAGCAGCAGTCACAGATACCATAATTTTCAGTGGTTTTGAGGCTGCAGCTTCCTTTTGCATTTTAATGCTATATGCTTTGTACAGTGCTTATCGCATAGCTTGGTCACCCAAAGTGAGTTTTGTATTGTAGGAGAGTAGTAGGGCATCGTATAAACATGAAGAAATTGCTTTGTCTTTTTATTCCTCAGTATGTTCCGGAAAATGGGCTTTAATACTGGCAACCCCTCTAAAGTACTGTTAAGATTAATAGAGTGCTGAAAAATGCTATTTATGTAAATAGGGTAGATCATGTTATGCACCAAAGGCCTCCTCTTGAAGGACTACATGATTAAACTTTACTTACATGAGTAGCTGTGCTGATTCCAGTTGGTTATAGTATTGTTGCAGGGCAATATCTAGTTACATATAAACAGGTTATTCGTGACTCTGCTCTTCACACGAATGCCTTCTTCTTCTCTGTTTCTTTAAGAAATTGAATCTTCATTGACTTACAGCTGACTGTATTGGATTCATAAAATAGTCTTTCACTTCTCTCTGGGCATATGCTGTATCATGAATTGTCTCCTTAGAGACAGCAGGCCACCTCATTATGGTTACAATAGACAAATTCCTAAGCATGTGGTCTGCTTTTATGGCCTTGACTTGTACATTTTTTACCTCAGAGACTTGCCACTCATGTTGACACAGATTTGTTGTGTGTGATGAAGTGATAAAATCAATGAAGAGGACACATGTGCTTCTCTAGCTTTCAGAAAGACTTTATTATTTATTGTTTATTGTTGTAACTTAAATCCACTCAACAATTTTCTGCAAAGGTACATTTACTTCTTGGATTTGTTTTATTCTGCCTGCAGCTTAGAAGTTGCTCTTAGTGTATACTGTACGTGTTAGCTTTCCAAAAGTTGCACTGGAAAATAGAGTGAATATAAATCTATATGTCTTGGCAAGAACTATACCCAAGGGGTGGGGGAGAAGCATTAAGTAAACAATTTTAGAAAAACAAGCAATCTGAATGCCAAGCGTTCCTGTGCTATTCCTATCATCTCTCTGCCCCCCAAAATACATTGCTGTTTAAAGGGATAGAGAGCCAAAACTTTTTTTTTATCCTTCTAATTTAAGATATACCAGTAACCAGAGCTTTATGATAAAATTTTCATAATTACTTTTAGCAGTTTAAAAAAAAAAAAAGAAAGAAAGTGAAAAGCACCTGTTTACAGTAAAAAGCAAACAAAAAAAAATGTTACTATGGCAGGGGTTGAAGAAGGAGAAAGTAATTTCTGAGGAAGCTGAAAATCTACAGCACCCATAGTTCCAGGTACTTCAGAAGAGTACACAGCAGTCAGTTTTGTCAGTGCAGAAAGTAAATTTATTGAAACAATCTAGAACAGGCTGGATGATAGAAATTATGCTACAGGCATAAGTGGTATGACCATAGAGAATTTTGCCAACCAGTCTTTAATAGAACCAAAGTTCAGTTACATGTAAGAAAAGATTTGAAAGGAATTTTTATAGAAAGTAGATTTTTACTGAACATTATGGAAGTATTTGTAGGATGAGAAATCTTGGATAAAGTGTCTTAGTCCATAGGTTTTTGTGTTAAGTGTTCCTCAAGTCATTTCTCCTGATTACTCAGCCCTAAGAAACACGGGGCCAAGCTATAATTTGGATGTGTTTGTAATCAGCCTAGGTTGGTGAGAGTCTCATTGATTTGGTAAAATGAGAGTAACTATTAGCGTTTTGTTGTTCTTTGCAAATATTTTTAAGCTTTTTATGGAATAAGGATGTTTTCAGCAGTTGTAGATTGCTGGAATGTTTTCAAATGTACCCCTTCTTTAGCTGGAAGAGTGACATTAAACTAATTATCCATCTCTTTCTTGCTTCTCACATACGGCTCAACTTAGTCCATATGACCTGCAGAGTCCATTCAAATGTCATTTGATGGGAGCGCTGAAGAGAAATGGAAAAATCTGATTAAAGTGATTTTTGAGACTGAATCTGACTGGCAGACCACTGTGTAGATAACTGGCAGGTGTATTTAGAAGGTATTGTTCGATAAACATATAACTGATTACACTCAATAAGTTAGTGTGTCAAAATGTAGATTGTCTGGAAGAAATAGGTAAAAGGATGAAAAACAACTGGCTCAAACTTTAAATCAGGGAGACAGAAGAAATGAAAAATTTGAGAGACAAGATGAAGAAGTCAAACTTGCTGGAAGACTGACCTCTGCCTTGATTGAGGGCATCTGACCACTGTTTTTTTCAGATAGTGTGAAACAACAATGTCCTGCTCAACTTCTCTCTACCCTAGAACACACATTACATCGTGTTTTTATTATTTTTGATTAACCAGGATTTTTAAAGTTGAGGATCTTGCTACTGAGATACAAATGTAGACCACTGCAATGCATCATTTTGCTGAGGGCTGAATATGATGGCATCTCAGAAGCAGTAACTGGGGCAGAATGCAAAAGTGTGATGCAGAACATAATTATTTGAGAGAACAACATGGGCTGGTGCTCAGTGAACTGCATTTCTCATCTCCTTGGTGGTTTGTTGTTTTGGTTTTGGGTTTTGGTTTTTTTTTTTTTACTATGTTTAAAATTAATCTTACTCTAAAGGCTTTTCTTTCCTGCCTACCCACCACATATAACTTCTCAAGAATTCTACAGTGAAAAGGTCAAGAATAAGAGTCCCATTCAGAGGGATGGATTAGAAATGAGACCTGGGATCTAAATGCTCATTCCAGAAAACAACACACCAATGCTGAACCAGCCCATGTTGTTCTTTGTCTTTGGTGAGACACTCTGCTATCAGAAGGTCTTCCTCCCCTGTGACAAATCCCCTTCTAATGTTTGTAAACTTTATGTAAAACAATTGTTATCTCAGAAAATTCACATGAAGTACATTGGTATGGGAAGATTATGCAGAGCTTTTCAACTCATTTCATTTAAAAATATTCATTGTGTAAGATTTTTGGCAGATTTGGCAGATTAAGTCTTGGTGAAGAAAGGGTAGAGATAGGTTAAGGGATAAATTAAGATTCTAATGAATGAATTAATACTCTTCACTTTGTTTCTTCATTTGCATCATCTTAGAGAATATGCAGGTCTTTACAGCACCAAGCCTTAAAAACTTGCTTGCTTTTAACTTACTGTAGATGGCCTTGCTGAATTCAGTGAGACTATCTGGTAGCATGTGAAGTTAGGCATGTGCATACACCATTTGCAAAGTCATGACATATTTTTAAATTAGTGACTAGAATATAGAGGCCGTGGTTCTTGATGGTGACCCTGTGCTGCACTCCAGTAAGAGGATAAGTTACTTTGTCTATGAATTTCTAATACATTCCGAGAATAGAAATCCTGAGGTGCTCAAACCCAACCCACTACGAATTTCAGGGCTTGCAAAATCATGCAAAACATTTCTTAAGCAAGTCACCCCCCCCGCCCCCCTCACCCCACACACCCCAACAGTGTGAAATGTTTGAAGAAGAATACGTGCATGCTGTTTAGTATGCTCTCAGTCCTTAAGAGGGATGTGATTATCCTCAATTGATGTACTTAAGCTTCTACAGAATTATAAAATATTATAATACAAACATCTTGTTTTATGTTTGTCAAGCACAATGAGCATTTGGGAAAAAACCAAAACAAAACAACCCCAAACCTGAGTACTAAAAATTGTGCTAACTCCTTTCTCAGCTTTGAGTAACTCGGCTCTTCAGTGTTTCACAGTATTATCCAATGCTTTTAGAATGAATTGCTTATCAATGTATTTTGAAACAGGTTTTTTTTTCCCCATTGTCTCTAGTAACAGTTTTATTGAATACTTGTGTTTACTTACTGAAGTGCGTTTCACTTGGAATGGAAATGCAAAACATTAGTGCAGGCTTTGTGAAATTTACCACTTCTCTGATATGTGAAAAGTACTTGAGATAAGGACACCGTTTCAATAGCACTATGCGGGGGGGGGGGGGCGCGGAGGACCCATAAGCTCTTCAAACAAATATAGACTGTTTATTTGTCAGTGCTGTCTATATTTAACAGGCTCACTGATTCTGTATGCTTTTTGTCAGAGTTTAATTCTACTGATTTCTTCAAAGATAATATCTTTTTCCTAGCTGTACTAAAATATGTTTTTTTTGCTCTGCTGCTTTTTTTGTCAGTAACAAGAATGAAAAACTAATATATCAAGGAAGCTAAGCTCTGAAGGGTGGTGTAAAACTAGAACAGGTGCAAAATTTTAGGTTTTTACTTCATCAAAATGTTATTTGGCTGAATCACTTGATGTGTCCTCAGCTGACAGTTTGGTACAATCATATTCTGAATTTTTGATATTTCCATTTTATAAATTGGCATGGCCCTAAATCCCTACATTTTGTTTAAATAGTAAATGGAAATGGCATTTATAATCTACAAAGCATTAAAACTGCTTACAGACTACTTACATCAGTGGCTTCTAACCTTTTTGATTTGTGGATCCCTAAGTACTTTTTAGTGGAGGCATGTATCTCTGTGCAGCAAAGGTTAACTTACTGCAGTAGGCTTCCTTTTCATTGCAAGGTTGTGTGAACCCAAAGAGTCTGCAGACCACATGTTGAAAATTATTGATCTACATTATTTATATATGACTTCTTCGCTGCTGAAGTGTTCCTGCTTTTGAGATGACTCAGTAACACCATGCAATAGTTTTCAGGAAGGAACTGGAAAAAGAAATTGTAACCCTTAACAGGGGAGGTTTAGATCAATAAAATGTTTCCACAATTCAGGAATTAGACCTTCTTCTTGCCAGTAATGATGCAATCCCCCAAAATGAATGGATGTCCATTTTATACATGGTATGCTACAGTGGTTTGTTGCCATCGTGGAATCACTGCAGCTGGACAAATCAGTTCAGTGCTTATTTAGAGGGATGTGGGATTCACTTTGCTTGGTGGCTGCCAGTCACAGGTTTACTTGTGCACTAAACTGTTTTAAAGCTATTTAGATTACATCTTCCTGTTGACTAAAAAGGTCATCCCAGACATGGATCACATGAACTTCTACCTTGGGCCTTCATTGAATTCTAACACAATAAATTATGGGCCTGATCTTGAGATAAACAAAGCAGCTCCCTGCCCCTTAAATTGAAGGCATAGGGTTCTGGGGATAAGATCCATTCCTTCATTCTTCTCAACACCAAACAAGTTGAAATTCAATAACAGCATAACGCAGTTATTGGTTCTGTAGGCCAGCTTTTAAAATGCTTCTTTGTTTCTCGGGATTCCTACTAGGCAACGGGCTGACTTCCTGTTTTAGAAGATATGAGTTGTGGTAAGAGTGGTGATATTTAAAGTATGAGATGCTCCTTATAGTGGTGAGGATTTAGAACTGAAGGTGTGTTGGGTAAAGACAGGTACAGAGCCTGCTGCAATTGTGTGCTGCTGGAGAGGTACTTGCACCTCCCAGGGCGAGCTGGCCTCACTGGTGAGCAGTTAGGCAGCATGCAGGTGACCTGGGGTCTTTGAGGATTTAATCATTATTTCAGTAGTCAAATAAATAAAAGATTTTTAAGCATTTCAATATGAATATCAAATACTAGGTTATAAAATGAACACTTTGTTTTTCCTCCTATAGTCATGTAAGCAAGCAGCTAGTTCTCTTGGTGTGTTTCTAAGATTACATTCAGTAATGTCAGAGATGCTGAGTTTCATGCAGTAGTGAAGCTGTTGCTTTTCTCGAGTGTATTGCTTCTTGAGCTATTCTTATGCTCTGTGCTTTCTGGTCTTCCTAGTGTGCCATGTTGTGACATGAAATTCTTTCAAATGTTAAGAAAACCTATTTTTTTGTTTTGGTTTGTTCTTTGAACACTTTCCATCAGCTGATTTTTACTGGTTTCAGGAGATGATAAAAACGACAAGTTTTGAGGCTTAATGGCTCTTTATGGAGGAGGTAGGAATAAGTAAAATGCTTATTTCTCACATATTTTAAAATATTATTTATACTAACAAGAGTTAATATGTAAAATGAAGTAATTTGTCACAGAAAAGACCAAAAGCTTTGTTTATAACTATAGCATACTTTTGGAAAATTGCTTTTGAAGATGTTGAACTTCTAGATTTTGTTAGTTTATCATATAAGCTTTTCTGAGGGTCTTGTTGCATAAGCTGCCTGTCTGTAGGCCATGCTCTCTAACAGAAGTGTCTATATAAGCAGTCATTCTGAAGTGCTGATTCTGTTATTTGATTTGGGATTAAACAGTCTGTTGCAAGCCATCTGTTTCCCTATGCATGTGTCCTTGAGAGGTTAGATTTCCACAGATATTGCCCCATAACTTTAGCCAGTGTTTGAAAGATCAGAATTAGCTGAGACATATGCCACTGAAATTATCTGTCTTATCCTAGAGGACTGGCTGGTTTTTGACATCAGTGCCCATGTTGGAGAAAAGCTTCCTCTCTCTCATTGCTGCTGATTGAGAACCCTGCTGCTTTTGGCCAAATGCCACGAGACTCAGGAGCTCATCCTTTGAGGGCATTTGAACAGTTGATGCTCAGTGAGTGCACAAAAAGCTCCATCAGCTTTTTAAGCCACAGCTCTCCTCAAGAACTGATCCCTCCAACTGATGCTGTATGACTTGGGACAAACTCAAGCTGCTGCTATTGCCCAAGCAGCTTATCACTGTGACAATTAGGGTCAGAAGATGATACATTTTGGTGTAGGTCCAGGGTTCAGAGACTCTTTGGAGACTTAAAGAAATCTTACGCGATTGTACCTTGCTCTTATGTGTGGTGTTTTGTTTTGGTTTGTTTTTTTTTTTTCTACCTGTTCGTGCCTCAGCACATGGGCACTGGATGTATGTGCGATGCACGTATGCTCCTAAAGGACGAGTGCCGTAGTAGCAATCTAGCCCTGTTGGTTTGGTTTAGGTGTTGAAAGGAGCTCAGGCTGGAGAGCAGGTGCTTCAAGGCACTGTGGAAGCCAGCATGTGATAAGCTGCCTCTCAGTACCGTGTTTTGACAGGTATAATCAGCATGGCCGCTTAAGCTTGGGATCCTCAGCCATACAGGGCCTTGCAGGTTTATACCAGCCCTCTAAAAGCTATCTAGAAAACCACTCACAAAATACTACTTCTGGATCATAAGTCCTCTTCATTTCAGCTCAGGGCTGGAAACAAATTCAGGTTTTCTTCTACTTTGGTATTCCATAGGCATAATGATTTCAGGGCTGGTTTCATATCATAGTCTGTAAATTTATGCTACAACCTGCGCTACAAACCAATTATCCATTAAACATGCTAGAGTTCAATGATGTTTTTCAGCCAACAGGATAGACAATCTTGTGCAGCATTATTTACGTTCGCTTTTTTTCTACTCTTGAATGTGTTCATTTCAAGTCTGGCTTAAGATCCTAATTTCTGACAGCTCTGGAAGATACGGGTTCACAATAGGGTGTTGTTGAACTGATAAATCCTATTGAACCTTATGTAATTTTTTGTGGGAGTTTTTTGTTTTTTAATGTTAAAGACCGGTTTTGAAATGTTTTCTCTTTTACTCAACAATCTGACTACAGAACTACTGATGTTTCTATACTTCTGGGTGGAAATTTGCTAGCTCAGGCATTACACACACAGCAAATCTGCATTTGTACACACAAACCAGATGACTGGTCAAGTTAAATTGCCCTGTTTATTCACACAAATGCAGTTTTTATGTGGGCAAAACTGATGTGCTTGCAACTTTTGTGGGTTGTATTAAGAGAAGCTTGCTACAAATGTATCCCCTAAAATTTAGTTTTTGATTAAAAATACTTACTAGGCAATCCTCCTGATAGAGTTTCCCAATTTACATTTCCAGGTGAAAAGGAGGCTTTAAAACCTTTAAAAGCAGCCATGGAAACAGAGGCTGCACAGAGCTAGGCAGTGACATAGGGCATCACATCTAAGAGGCACATTTAAGGGGGAGCTTGTCAAGAGCAGAAAATGATGCTCACTCTCTCTTACTGTAGAAATAGTATTGGACTGCTGATGTGATCCATTACTGGAAATATTAGGATACAAGAAAAATGAGGAATTTTCATGAAAAAAAATCTACCTTTTTTGCCTCCCTTTTTCCTCCTCTCAGGAAAGGGTTTTAGGAAGAATTGAGCAACTCCGTCTGTAAGCAATAATTTAATCTCCAAATAATCAGTGAAAGAGTATTTGAAGTGTTATTTAAAATATTTTGCTTCGGTTTCAGTAATGTGCAACACACCACACAAAAATAGTAGTCTACATTTTGAAAGATGTAGTCCTAGGCCTTAATAATTCCTGCATATAGAATATCTGGGTGTTCATAATATGCCTGTCTGCAGGTATTTGGATGCAATTCAGTCAAACCAGCTGAAAATTTTGAATTGTTGACTTTCATGCAATGTTCACTTTTGTTTATGTCTAGTAAGGCTCTATTTAAAAAATCTAGAGTTTCTGTAAAAATCTGGATTTGATATCCACCTATATTGCTAATCCTTTACAGTGTACTATATTAACTGCATTATAAGGAATAGAGATGGGTATGAACTTTTCCTTTTTTGGGGGGATGCACAGTTTTTCCACTTTTGCAAAAGTCCAGTGCAAATACTGCTTCTGAGCTGCATGTAGCTGGCTTTCCAGTTGGTTTACATTACAAGAAAGCTTTCTATTAGTGGTCCAATTTTTCCTTCAGGCTCTTTAGGATATTGAATGGAGTGCAATGCTATTCCCTTCATATGTAACTACATTGGTGTTAAAATGTAAATTGCAGTTATTTGGTAATAAATATCCCTTTACGTGAGCCAACTAAATTGTATAGTATACATTCTTAAAGAAATAGTGAAATTTAATTTTGGGAAGGAGGTTCTTCAATTTTTCTTAAAAATTCCAGATTTAGGCAGAGGTTGGGAACAAAAGAGACTGTTTTTCTCCACCTTCAAGGTTTCTATGACATATAGCAACAAAGGACTTGTTCTAAACCAGTTTCCTGTTGCCTTCTGCGTGTAAAAGCATGAATGAACCTTATGGAATGGTGACAGCTTTATTATTCTTTCCTGAATACACATTCCCAATTGAATGCCAAAATGTATATATTCTGCATTCTTGAGGTATTGTGGTCTAAGGATTTGGATGCTCATCTTGTCAGTAAGGAGAACAGCTTGGCAATTCAAAGAAACAGGAGAGGACTTAGTAAAGACAGAAGATCTTGTGGCTTATCTTGCGTTGTTGCTGATGGGCAACATCAAAGACCTTTTTTTCCCATTATATTAGTACCTTGAAGGCTTAATTTAGAGAAGCTTGATTAATCTAGAGGAAAGGATACATTTCCAAGCGAACCCAGCACTTCTAAGAAGAAACTTACAAAGTTAAAAAAAATGTCCTTTAAAGAAATAATTTCATCTGTGCTGTGCTCCAACAGAAAAATGATTCTACTCATCTTGTGTATCCTCATGATTCTTCTCCTGTCATCCTGGATTTAGTGGAATAAACTGTTTCACTTCTCATGTCTTACAGCTCATTCTAATTTAGTTGAACTTAATTTCTAAGATTTCAGCACATTCAAGCTTGAATTTTCTCTTACTGATATCTTTTTTTGCCTCTTCCTAGTTTTTTCTAAAGCAATTTCTTCTAATTTGTGGAAGTAATATAAATGAAAAAGAGATGATGTTCAGCTAAATGCTAGATAAACATAGATTCTATAGGGGAAATTTATATCTGTGCAGCAAGTCCACATGAAGTTTGTTCTGTATTTATGCCTGACTTGGTGGACCAAAATGGGAGAGAAAGCTTTTACCAGGCCTTTGTGTAGGGGTTAATATCCTCCTTAAAGAATATGCAGGCTGCTGGGGGATGTTGTCCTTTAAAATTTATGTGTATTAAGTAATCTTAAAATCTCGATGTACCAATACCAAACTGGTAATAAGCTTTAAGTAAGAGAATATAAACTCAGCTCAGAGTCATTCTTCCTTGAGTTTCTTGGAAGGCTGGATAAAACAGGAATTAAAATAATTAAGTCTTAGCTAGATCTTTTGTTCTTTTTAGTATTCCACTTTTTTATTCTATCTTGTTCCAGTACAGTTTATACATAGCACTGATAAAAATATTCCTAGACAAGTTTGCTGCTAGCATCCATTTACAATAATGTAGAGCACTTGCTTCCTCTCCATTTTCTGGAGATATTTTCATCAATAACTCTTTCAAGTTTAATCTTAATATCTGTTGTGTGTTTTCATCTCTGCATTTGATTTATTGAGTGAATGGAAGGAAACGTGACTCACTATTCTATCCTTTTGCACCTTGCTTGTTTCAGTCAGTAGGGAGAGTAGAAATTATGTTTCTGAATTCCCCTCTTTATTCTTAAAGTGGTCATTGCATTGTTCCACTCATGAAATGATTGCAAAGAATATTAAGTGACTACCTTCAAAATTAAGCACGTTAGAATATGTCGAACAAATTCTTCTATGGCACAAAGAAGCACCAAAAAGATTTTTTTTCTGAAAAGATTCTCTACCTTAAATTTAACTTGCAATTAATTCCAAGGAAAAAGAAGAAAAATCAATTCCAAGAGTGTAGCAAAAATAGCAGCCTGAGACTTTTGAAATCTTTTGAGGGGGAGAGTGGGTTGTTTAGTACCAACAAGAGATTGTTGCTGCTGTTTCCACAGTTTTAGTAACCAGTCAGAAACATTTTCCTTGCTTTTGTTGTATGCTCCCTTCTAGAGATGCTTATGGCTTAGAACTATTTCTCCAACTCTTGCTCATGTTCTCTAAGGTGGCTACATCAGATAAACATTTGTCATATTTCTGTGTGTGTGTGTGTGTAAGTTTCGTCAGTCTTCATGGCCCCATGCCTCTTGGCATGTAGCACAAGCACTACTGACCCAATGTTTTAACTGTCAGTCCCTGTGAACTGCTCTATGAAACAGGCTTACCAGCTCATAAACTGAAAGCAATCCTATTTACTGCCATTTCTAGATTCATAGATTGCTTGCAGCTTGTTACTGTTCTAGCAACGCTTAAGGCCAGACACCTATGGTACTCTAGGTTTTTCTTGATGTTTCTTGGGTTAGGGTTAGTCTTGTATGAATGCTTGTAATGTTTCATCTGATATAATGGGATTAGACCTGAGGGTGACTATATCAGAGCTCCTGACAGGTTTCTGTAATATATTGTGCATGAACAGGTCCAATATATTTTTTGAGTTCTGCATTAGTAGATTTACAAGCATTATTGTTGTTCCCGCCGTGGCAAATTCTGAAGGAAAACCTCCTCATTTGCTGCGAAAATAAAACAATTATTATGATTTGCTAATTTTGGTCTTTCAGTTGTCCGTTGTACTTACAGGTTGCTGTCTCTGTCAGCATTTTTATTCTGTTTGTGCTTTGCAGTTTGCTGAAGGTAGATGTATATTCTGAAAATAAACTTGAATCTATTAAAGTGGCTAACATACAGTGATGTCTCTGTTTTGTAAATTGAGTTCAGGCATAGGCTATCTATCTGTTTGGCAGCAGTGGAGGTGCCTTTTTGCTTGAATTTTACTGTTTAAGCTTTTAGAGTTGCTTTCGAAGGTGGAAGAGGGGTCAGGGTAGCATCAGATTCACACATTACTGTCTTTACTGAATTTATATGAATGACCTCCTTTGAAGATTGAAGAATGTGGCACGAGTATGCATAAAGCCTCTCAGACTTTGAGGAGTGTGATCTTTTGTCTTTTGTGCATGATCTTCTAGTTGGCTATTGATATGTTTTGCTATTCAGGGTTGATGAATTTAGATACATTTGATTAAAGAAAGAAATTAAAATTCAATCACCTCCACTTAGTGTCAGTGCACCTCTGCTGAAGACTCTCTAATGTTGCTAAAATTACTGTGAGGTTAACTTGGTACTTTTGTTTTATTGTGTTTTGGCCATGTCACCTAGCTCTGGAACTGGGCCAACCTATGCTGATTACTGCCTCTTTCTAATCTGTCTAGATTGCATGCTTCAGCGGGGAGTGTTCATTCTCATTCATGCTCATTCAGAAAAGCTTATCCAATAGGCACCAGCATAATTAATATATATTTTCTGCTTTTCTCTAAGAATTGTAATACATAAAGGACAATCAGCTTACTCATGAAATTGCAGGCACCAAGGGGGACTTAATGCAAAAACAAGTGTATCCCATTATCTCTTTCTCATTCTGCATATCACAGCTAAAGCTATGAGAAACAAAATGCTGCACTTATGGCCTAATCCAAACACTAAAGTCAGTGGTGGGTCTTCTGATCCTTAGTTAGCACGTTCAGAGCAATGAAAACAAAAAAAGACCAGAGTTCTCCATTTTTTCCTTACTGGAAATCAATGGCAGGTATGTGAGTAGGAAAAAAAGTTAGGGCACAAAGGGCAAGTGCATTTTTTCTCTACCTAATTATCTTCTTGCCTTTATTTCTAATGAATCTTTTCCCCCCCTCAATACAACTAAAGCAAAACACCTAACATATAGTCTTTTCTGCAGTTGGAGCAGTGGTAGTATTCTTCCAGATGAGTAACTGGCATATAGGAGTGATTCTATTTATTTATTATAAATACTAACTAGCTCGGTGTTTTTTTTTTGAAAGATGGCTCACAAATTTATTGCTCTTTCTATCTCAGAGCATTTGGTCATCCTACTAATATCCTCTACAAGTGCTTGGTGATTTCTTTCAATTCTCTGTTTAACCTATCCAAATTTGAATAAACAATTCACATATAAAACTATTACTAAAATGTATAGACTGTACATAAACCTCACTTTCTCGTCCTGTGCCATGACAATTTCTAATAATGGAACACTTGAGATATTTTATTTTTCTATCAAAAATGAAATATGTTACTGCCCAGGCAAGTCAAATTTTGAGAAGTGGAAGTGATTATTGAATTCTGTCTCTCAAATAGACATCTGAATGGACGTGATAGCTCCTGTGAAAATGAACGAAAAGTTTCCCTTTAGCTGGGTGGGAAAGCCTCTGATTGTGTAAATCCTGTTAACAGTAACAAGAGTGGTGTCATTTTAAAGCTATGCAAATAGCTGCTTTTGTGCTTTCTTCCTGATGCTGTTGTAACTGAAAAAAAAGAAAAAATATATATAGTGCTGATCTTGGCACTGGGGAAAGATATGAAAGATCTAAGCTTAAGGAGAATTGACAAAAGACATTTCTCTGGGGGGTGTTTTATGTCTCTTCATTCCTCCTTTTCTGGCTCCCACTGTCCTTGGTTGGCTTCTCCATTCAGCTGGGGAGCTCTCAGACAGAATTGCTTCCTCAGCTGTAGTGCCCTACCAGCCAACACCTGCCCAGCCTGAATCAGTTTTGCTTATATCATGGGGGAAGGAATCTTTGCATCAGGCCTGTGAATCTGTGAGTCTAAAATTTTTTTTTTTTCCTCCAATGAAAGCATAGATAATTCTGGCTGTTTTTCTTTTATTAAAAAAAAATGCAAAATGAAAATGGAATAAATAGCAATGATACCAGAAAATAAGGGGCATTTATTTCATTACTTTGTAAATTTCAGGGTTCTTAAGAAATGTTCGATTTTTTTTTTTGCCTATAAGCAAACATGAACATCATGAAGCAGTTCTGATGCACAGCTGGCAGCTTGCAAAACATACACAATATGGGCAGTAAGATAAGGTGCAGGCTCACTAACTTAAGAAACTAATATCAGATGCCTGGAATTTAAGTAGAAAAGCATAGCAATCACTTTATTTGAACCTATGAAATGTACACAAACATATGTATATATGATATACAATTTATTTATGTATATCTATATATGTATATGTGAATATGAAAATATATTAAGTACTGCATTTTTATAAGCTGCTGCTATGCCTATATTGAAAATCAGCATTTGATGTTTTCCCTACTTGCATCTTTCTTTGCTTTTACGTTAAAATTAATTCTTTTTGTCTTGAGGGATAAAGATAGGACTTTTTTCCTTGGTGCTGTTCCAGTAGAGGATAACTTGATGCTTATAACAGCTTGTCAGTCTGAGAACTGTTAAAATAAGGCTGAAAGAAAGAAAAGCTCCATTTACTGTGGAAACCCCTAGTGGGATGAAAACTATAGTTCATTTCTTTGGATAACAAAAGACACTTCCATGTCCTCCTCACTAGCAACTTTTTTTTTTTTTTTTTTTGACACAAAAGGCAGAATGAGGGGGCAAGCAATACCCTTAATTATAACCTCCTTTTCTGGAGAATTTTATCCTAGTTTGCTTGCTCTGGCTTAGCGGGACATCCTGCTCTGTTTTACTTGAGTAATAAGAAAAATGATTAAGGACCATGAGTAAAGGGTTAATTTTTCCCCTTTGCATGCTGTGTGCTGTGCTTGAGGAAGGACAGCAATATACAATGCAACTTTGACCTTCTCATTGTTCCATAATGTCATTGGCTGGTTACTCCTGTGCGCTTTCACAGCCTCAGCAACTTGCACCGTGGCAAGGAGGGGTCATCAGTGGCCAGCCAAAACATGGAATATCTTGAAGGATTAAAAAAAAAAAAAAATTATGGGTTATGCTAGACCTCAAAATTGATGTATTGTTCTTGTACAAAGACAAGAAAAAGATGTGGCATTCACCTGTTTTCATAAGGTTGTGTTGGGAGGAGGGGCAAACAACACAGAGTTTACTGGTTTAGGAGTAAATCCTGCTTTACAAAAATATAAGTACTTTATATATATGTGTGTATATTGTTATCATTGTTGAAGATGTGTATTTTGTCATCACCTTTAATGTTATAAAATGCAGTTAACATCTTGAGCCTGCTGAAATAATTGTCATATTTCCTGGGGAAAAAAAAAAGTGCTCTGTTTTGTCTCTTTTAACAATCTTTATATCATTAAGTTCTTCAACGTTCTTGCTGCTCCTGCTCCTTTTTTGTTCTCTTTTAATGTTGGTGTCATTGTCATGAAGGGGTAGGATAAAACATACACTAAGATCAAGGTTAGGGGGTGGAGAATTTTGTTCTGACACCTCTGTTCTGAGGACTGAGCAATGATCAGGAAGGGTTTTTCTCAATCTTTTAAAAAAGGGCATTATGTGCCAGGGGATGGGCAAGTGGGAAGCCCAAAATGTAGCAGTGGAAATGGCAGCAACCCTACAACTTCACTTTAATAACCTGAGGTTGTGCAGATATCGGTTTGCCATCAGATATATATGCACAAGTTAATGCATTATCTCTAAAGACAGAATCTGCAAACACAAGAATTGCTGTAAATTAATCTTTGTGGGGAGGAGATTAGAAGAAAATGGTTGGTGGTTAAGGAAAACCCTGAAGGAAAAGAGGGTAGGTTTCTCCTGGTCTGATAGTGAGTGACTACTTTCTACTTCTGAAATGTGAGTTTGAGAGTCATCTGCCTGCTTTATGTGTAGTTTATTCCACAATGCCGCGCAAAGGGATGCTATCCTGATCTGCGTATCAGTGACTGAACAGGAATCTCTAGTGGTGAAGCTATGAGATAAAAACCCAAGTTCTGTAGTTACTGGCTGTAACAAATGCAAATGACATGCACCAGAAAGAAAGAAGTTGGCATAGCATGTAGTGTACCAGCATGGATCAGTAACCTGTTCTTAAGTGAAGTAACACTTGCATGCAACAGTCTTAGGAATAATAGCATCCTTTTCCTTTACAAAGTTTACTTAGGTGGTTGATCACAATACAAGGCTCATTGTAAACACACTAGCGTAGTATCAACTATAGGGGGGAAAAAAAAAGTAATCAACTGGAAGACAGCTTTCAGCTGGGGCAAAGTTAAGGAGAGCAGCAATACAGGTTGCATTGGTTGTCTCGCCACAGTTTTCCACTCTCAAAACCAAATTATTTTGTGTTGGTATGAAGATATCACAGGGATTTACCAACATATTTTGGGTATGTGTATTTGTTTATACCTGTCTGATACATTTCTGCGGTTTATCTGTCATTGTGGATTTCATAAGACCTTCATTCTTTTGGAAGGTTTCAGGTATGGTTTTGCCTGGATGTGGTAAAAAATGATTGCATCTTTTAAGGACGATAATAGCTAGAAAGCAATTAAGTTTTATATGCCTTATCTTTTGAAGAGTCTGTGTTTCTAGTATTCTCAGAAAATGTTCCCTATCCATGTCTAAAAAGCTATATTGGCACCGAGATAGTTATTGCATCATATATAGAGTCCAAATATATGGGCATCTGAGCTAATTTTGAAGCAATGAGATGAAAAAAAAATGCAAGAGTCAGTTAATCCCATCCGTTTGTCAATGTAAATTTCTGCAATTTGCTTGATTCAGATTTAAATGTATGAAAAGAGAAATCTTCAGTCATTCTCTGAAAAATGTACTCATAAGTTATTATTTTTGGGAAGCAACATATTGATGACATGTAATTTCATGTGAATCCTTCTTATAGCAAGTGGGTAATGACATATTGTGTGGCACATGTTCTGTTTTTTGGTTTATTTGAAGCACTTAGTAATATGATGCACTGATATAAAATGTGCAAAATTTTATCTAGTTAGGGCTCTACCCTAACATCCTCCCAGAAATCAGTGATTCCATAAGCATCATCTAAAGAGTGCTTTACTGCTGACTCTGAGACCCCAAAAACCAGCAGCTTTGGAGATAGGCTCAGAGCATGGGTCTTCTCTCTGGTAGTTCTTAGTATCTCAGTTTGTGAGTTTTATTCTATTTTCATGAGTGAAGGTATTTCCTATCAAGTCAAAGGTGTTGCAGAATTATGGTTAATGCTGTTCATTTTTGTGCTAATAGTAATTTAAAATAAACATATTTCTCAGTGTGGCACTGTGCTTGGCACTCTACTTACGAGAAAGATTGAAGATGTGGTTCTCTCTGTATGAAGACCTTAAGCTAATACCCATTATGCATGCAGTCAAAATTCAGTTCAGAATAGAAGGTGTGTATTTTTAGTTGAAAAAGCAGTAGTGAATTTAATAAGCTAACTAAAGTTACGGTAAGGGACTGTGCTTTCATGTTTGATTGTGAAATTAGGCAACATGACATTCAAGAGTAGTGACAGAAATCTGACCATGTATGAAATTTTCTGGTGGAGAAACTTATCTGAAAAGTTCTGTCATGCAGCCATTTCAGTTGGTTAGTGGTAGCTGTTATATGGCGACCTCTATCATGTGGAATTACAATATGCCACAATATCATCCAGGAGAGCTGTGCCACGTTCTTCAAAATTTTTGACAGTTTTGGAAGATAGAGTCGTTGATGTACTCTGTTAAATGCAGTCTAGAGGGCAGCTTTCTCTCACGGGATAATCTGCCTTGCATGCAATTTATCTCAGCCACACTAACTCACTGAGTTAAAAATGAGTCTGAAATTATTGTGCATTTGTATCTGGTGTACCAGATGTCTGTACAGTGTCCACATTTGTTTTATTTGCAAGAGTTTGAATTATGTGTCCCCAGAAATATCTAACCTTGGATTTTATGCACGTATTACCTGTTCGATTTGTGGTGTTGTACTTTTGAATGTCAAGATTTAATTACTCACAAATTATACAAGTTCTCCTAATATTTATAGATGCCAGACTTTGAAATCTGAGCTTCAAAGAACTTGCGATTATTTTGGTTACTAACGTCAGTCAGTTGTTGCTAAGATACATCAATGATGTACACTTGTATGCTGAAATTTTAAAACCAACTAATCCATGAACAAGTTGTTAATTTATCAGAAGTGCATCTGCAGATGCATTTGTGCAAGAAGACACCCGAAATTTGGGCCTATGGAACGTGAAAGATTTTTTTGTCTGCCTTGCTTAGTTTTGATGCTTTTATATTGCTTACCAATTAGCAGTAATAGGGTTTTATCTGAAAATTTGGAGGAGAGTTAAGATAAAATGGGAAAAAGGGCAGGAAAATTGAGCTCTGAATAATGCAATATATGCGGGAAACATGGTAAAAATTTTGCATTATAGGCAAAGTCTGTTAATCCCAGAAACATGCAGACATTAACTTTTACCCATTCAATGGTGGCTCTTCTTTGCTGGAGAAGCCCATACCAGAAACTGTTGCAAGTTTCCTAAAGTTGCTGTGAACAGTCTCCAAGCATGCACACAATATAGGTGCTGCAGCATGTGTTCCAGATGATAAAGTACAGATTTTAATACAAAGTAAATGTCACTGTGCTTGGGGCATCATATTCCTCTGTGAATTTCTTTTTCTGTCATCTGATCGTGGTTTCTGTTGGAATTCTGAGGTGTCAGATTTGCAGACAGTGTTATTGCCATCATGGATACAAATGCTTATAACGTCATTTAAAATTTTTTTTTTTGTAAATTCTGCTGGTGTGCGCTCTATAACTATATTTTGGTTCTGCCTTATTACTTATAACTGCATAAACTGTGAAAAGTTTTAGCTGGTAATTGCTAAAGTTCACAAGCGCAATGTTTTTATTCTTGGTGAGGAAGAGGGAGGGAAAACGAAGGATTTTTCATGTCTCTCAGATCTATTGGCCTATTCTCCAAATGACAGGTTCCTGACTGATCAACTATACCACCTGCTACTAAAGCTCAGTAATATTAGTCTGTGCAATGGTTTCATTCTCATCTCACACCTCAGAGATCTTGAGCTCAACCCCAGGCATCCCCTGTGTGTTTAAATCAGCTTAACGGCTCATACAGTGTGCTGATTTCCTTGTAGGCCTCTGTTTTCTCAAAAAGTGATCACCTTTTGCCAATGCCCTCAGGATTAAACAGGGCAGTCTGGTTTTCCTTTTCTGCATTGGCTATACCTTTGTAGTCAATAAAAGACTAACTAGAAAAGAATCAGCTGATGAGAGAATCAATCTTCTGGAAGCCTCCCCACAGTTTTCTCATCATTTTTGTGCCGTCTGTCATCTCAGATTGTAAAATGGAAACCAAAACTCAGTATGTGGGAAGACTTTTAGTGCTCCTTGTTAACAAAAACAGTAAGACCAGGGGTTTTGATCTTATGAGTATATAGGTAAACAGTAAGCTGTAAGTGTGCACTCTTGAAGTAGCTTTTCCATGTTTCTAATGGAGGTCTGCAAAAAATTATCAAAGAAGTATCACAAAGGTCTCATAACATACTTGTAGTGTAGATATCCATTCTGAGTAGGTCACGTTAAATCTGAAGTTCTCCTGTGTAACAATACAGGGGTATCTTACAAAACAGCTGTACCATTTGCCATGGTATAAAAGCCATATATATAGAAAAGGACTGTAATATATAAGTGATTTTTTTTTTTCCTTTAGCTACTTGCTAAGTTAAAACAGTGGTCTGTCTTGATAACTAGTATTACACAACAAATTTTAAGTTTTTTGAATAATAGCCTACTTCAAGTTGGTTTACAATGACAGATGGACCAACTTAAAAAAGAATTGAAGGTTCATCATTATCATAATTCTTTACAGTTCTACATTTTTCATTCAAATGTATTGCAGTAATTTACAAATATTAATTCAGTGTTATAATCACACACCCACGAAGCAGGTCAGCATCCTAGTTTTACAGAAGTTCAAAGTAGGGTACCAAAAGGTTAAGAGCTGTGAGGAATTAAGAGGTCTGTTGGTATGCACCATAAGGCTCATGCTGGGGACTCTATTTTTTCCACATCATACTTTAAACTTCATTTGAAATCTGATTTCCTTCCCTGGACTCAAAATCCAGGGACGAGTAACACAAAATGTGCAGTGGGGTTATGTTAGTGACTCATTGACAGTCATGCAGAAGCACTGAGAGGCAGAAGTGTTTAACTGGCATCATAAAGTAGCACAGGTGACTCCATCACCATCTTCAGCAGGAAATGCCCTCTTTTTCTGTCTGCAGGTGCTCTGGGCATTGGCATAATGTTCCCTATAGAAGGGAAGCTCTCAAGCTTTGCACATTCTGCAAAAAACCTGGCAAATACCACTTTCTTATGGTGAAGGCCTATGGCAGACCTTGGCCACTCTCTTTCATTTTCCCGGCAATTGGACAGTGTATCTGATGTTGATGAAAAGGTTTAAACATATTACCTGTGGTTCCTTGCTTTGCTGGCAGTGCAAAAAATAAAATACAGATCTCTGTCCAATAAAGATGGCGAATAGCAAGAATTAAGACACACCCCTCTTGCAGCTTTTAGTTAGCTAAATCACAGCTAGTAGTTGGGGAAACTACTAAGAACAGTAGTATCAATACAGTTTGTCACCTTACATGTTGCTGTGCTTTTATATTAAAAACACAGAAGTGAAGAAATGGGGCTTTCCCTTGAGAAAGAGGATGACGTGGCTTGTAGTTGTGGTTTCTAGGGGAGTCCATTTCACGGTCTTGAACCAACACCCGAGAAATTCAGAAACATGGTAAAGAGGTACCTGGCTTTACTTGTCCTTTAACAGAGATTTGGACTATGAAACATTTAACAGGTATTGGCTCACTTAAAAGCCCAGGAGACATCATTCCAGAGCAGATAAGCCTCCCCATTAAGAAAGTCTGAAAGCTTTCAAACTAACCTTCATTTATTTCAAAGCTATAGAAATATTGATGGGTTAGATTTCAGCTATGTATTCCACAAGTATATAGGCATCCCTTTGCTTGGGGCATGGTGCCACCAAGATGAGCATAACTCTGGTGGCTTTTCATAGCAGTCATGGGTTGCTTCATTCCTTGGCAATGCCAGATAGTCAGTGATCATACAGAGTTGCTTTTATTTCTATTTCAGAGAACTTTGCTAGAAAATTTGCTCTAGAGGACATATCTATTGAAGGACACTCATCTTTAGGCAATCATTTCAGGGCTTTTTTAGGGGGAAAAAATTTTTTTAACCACCAGTTTGCTTATTGTCGGGCTTACTTTTAAATGCAGGAGAAACAAGAACTGTAACAATTGCATGGGCTTCAGGGGCAAGCAAGCAACACATTTTGGACTGCTGCAAATGTTGGTCTCACCTTCTAATCTGGCTGCCGGACTGATGATGCCTAGTCTAATAACACCAACTATCAAACCCCATGACACCTAGCAGATATGTACAAGGCAGGTTTTGACTATAAAGATCCTTTATCTTTTAAATCTTAAAGTATGCTGTCATTCAGCATTAGTATAAATTTGATTTGCAGTCGTCTCAACTTGCCATCTGCCAGGTGGCTGCTCTCTTTTCTTACCCTGCCGAATCAAAGTTTCTTAAAGGATTGTTACAGATTTAACTGCTGGTCAAAGAATCTCTCTCTTCGGGGCCACTTCAGGTTCATGGCACTACAGTTATGCTCTGGAATGCTGCCTAGATCATCTCATTTTGAAGACAATCTGTTTATCTGAGGTTTACATGATTTTTGTACACACTATGCTGGGAACTTTTTTTGCTGAATTAGTCTCAAAATTTATCTATGTGCTGAATCTACAACTTACCAGATCCATGCTCTGGGAGAAAATATAATCATACATGCTAAATATACCCCCCTGCAAAATTGTCCAGCTTGTTGTATTAACTATTTCTAGACACAGCCAAATACTCTGTTTTGAAGAGACACTTCAAAACATTTCAAAAGAGGTAATACGGTTTATCTCATTTTGTAACCCGTTAACTGTTATACTACCCTAAACATCAAACCTTACTTTATCGGTGTGCAAGTAGCATGTTCTTGGATCAAGAAGCAAAATCAGAATCTGTAAAAAAACTGTCGCAGGGTAACTCACCAACATTTTTACTGGAAATATTTTCATTCAGAAATACATACTGATCTTTTTCTTAAGGTTTAGTGAGCAAATGAACTTTAAGATTGTAATGTTTAGATTACCGGTGCATGGATGCATCTCCTAATACTGCAAATACTATTTGGCAATCTGCTGTTGATTTAATTTTGCTATATCTGTTAACCTCATAGACATCGTATGTTTAAATCAAGTCTGACAGAAGTTGGAATAGCCTCTATTTCCTTTTGAGCAGATGAGGACCCACCAAGGTGCAATGTGTTTTTCTTTTGGCCATTATTCTATAATGTTCTGTAGGATAGAAAATTGTCATAAGGTATAGTGAAAACATAAAATATTTGATTCATTAAAATAATTAAAAATTGAGGCACTCTGCATGGTAGATAAAAAGGACAGATTTTCCTTAGAGCTGCCTTTACAATGATTGGAGCAGAATACCAAAAGAAATGTTGTCTTCACAGTTTTATTTCCAATCTGTTGGATTCGTTACTTTCTTCCTTACCTGTAAAACAAAACATAAGAAACCCAAGCTCCAAAGAGTAACAGTGGGAGGTGCAAACTCCCCAGGTCCGTGGCCTGTTGTCAGTCCAGCTCACCTTTTTCAGAGGAGTACCAAAATGTAGAAACAAAGAATGGAATGGGATCATCATCTACTCACCATTTTTTTGTCTCTTTGTTTGACAATGGGTTTGATAATGCATGTCTCTGACTTCTGCATAAAGGTCCTGACAACATTTACTCTAAGAATTTCTTGTCACTGCTTTTACCTTCTGTAAATTGGTTAGTCTTATACAACTTGTTAAACTTAGCTTTCTCTCTGTTGTGCTACACGAAGCTGACTTGTTCAGGGCAGAACTTAAGATGAGAAATATTCTCAAATCAAAACCCCTTCCAGATTTGCTTTTGGTTGTCCCAAGGTAATTTTCCTGCTGCAAATGCATTTCTTGGATAGCTTACTCAGAATATGCTCTCTTCTTATTGCTAATCCAACCTTATGTGCCATGGCATCAAAGCCACCCACAATTCACTCCTTGGAACGCTCAGAAGCTAACATCCAATTAAACCCAGAAAAAGTCTTCCATCTCCTGAGCACGCATATCGTAGAGGACCTAATTTAAAACAGGCTAGAGTATAGGTTTATATTGTGAGGCATCTTTTCTGCATGCAAAGCAGTCTTGATAAAATGAGGTACCTACATAAGCACACAAAATCTCCAGGTATAGCTCAATTAATTGAAGCTAGGAGACTTGTTCTTTGGCTCCCCATGAGTCACATATCATGGCTTTTACTAGTGGGCATTTGCTACAATGGCTATCATTTCCATAGTCTCATCAGAGAATAGTTGTCCAGGTGTGTTCACGGCAGTCTGGTGTCCATTGGCACAAAGGCACAGGATTAGGAGTGCAACAAACAAGTCGTTCCTACACTGGAGGGGAAAAAAATGAATAATGTGAAGAAACAACTGAATGGATAAGGATTAGCATTTACTCTGTGTAACAGTCAGTCCAGATTGCAGAAATAATGGTGTACCTGTCAATCATTGGCTTAGCTAAAACGTTGCATGCATCAACATCTGCCAGCATTGTCATGTGGAACCTTTCAGAACATTATGTAAAGAATAGAAATCATTGCTAAAAGTGTCTTTATTTTTCCCTTGTTTGAATATTTCTCACACATAGTAAATAAAAAAAGATAAACTAAACGAATGAAATGCAGTAAGGATGGGGGAACAGAATATAAAATACAGGCTAGAGAATACAGAGTCTCCACAGCAGAAAATGAATGATGGATTACGAATTTGTTAAAACTGTGTTATGTAGAGTTGAAATATACTGAGCTGCTTCTATGTGTAAGGTAGACATGGTTTAAGTTAATGTCAGGATTGCATCACTGCAGCTTTTGGGAACAGGAGTGTATTTCTGTGGTATGTAAGGAATGTGGGTGTTTTGCAGGCACCTAAGTGCGGGAGAGGATCTGCAAACACTCTCCCTTAGCAGATAGGTAAACTGACTTGTTAGCAGGATGAGCTCTTGTGTGCTGAAGTGTGTGACACTCCTTCTCAGAGCACCTTCCTCTACTCTCTAGTAAATAACTGTTAGACTTTTTCACATGAGATGAAGTAGATAACCAAGAAAGAGTATTCTTGGTCAAAAATTGTATTTAAAATTTTTTGGGAAATGGCATTTTGCTGAACTCAGAGATTTGTGACAAAGGATCAGTTTTAATTTCTCATTCTCATTTTTGTGGGGAGAAAATGTCTTATTTCATCAAGAAAAATTTCAGTTTGGTTTAAAAATTATATATTTTTTAAAAAGACACACTACTTACAGCAAAAAAGCAAAATGAAGCTAGATATTTCAGATCATTAAAAGAAGGAACACTTCAAGTAGATAAATCTGATTTGTTTTGTTGCCTTTTATAAAAAAAAGTGGGTTTTATATTTCTGATCTGGGAATCAGAAACAGTCTGATACGGGGAAAAAAAATATCTTGGAAGTTCTATCAGGGTAAGAAAACAGTTTTCTGTCAACTTCTTCCTGTTATAATATGTTCTATTTTGGGGGTGGGTTGCTTTCTGGTTTTATGTCACCGTTTCAACTGAGAAGTGGAAAGACACTGTTGCTTCCCCTTTCCTTTCAGGTTTAATACCAAGTATTAATTAAAATATGGTTAACCTTTAAAACAAACTCATGTGTCAAATTTCAGAGCTAGAAAAAGCTGCTTAATGCAAAACCAATTTTTTTCTCCAGTTGTTTCTGAAAAGTATTTCTGTCAACAAAAGATGTGATAATTTGATGCATGTGGCAGAGATGCCTAAGGAACTACTAAACTACAAACATTAACAATGTCAGCTATTTTTCAAAATTAGAAAGAAAAAAGTCCTTATCACTACATTCAGAGTCTTGTCTTTCTAATCCATTTGTGCCCCTCAACCCTTGCCCACATAGTGACCATATGGGTGAATAACAGAGAAAAAGTCTTTGCTACAAGTCAGGGTGGTGGTCGCAGATGTGAGAGAAGACTGGGCCCACATGTCTTTCCAGGTTCTGTGTAGCACTCCTTCCTTCCTCCTTCTTTGGCTTTCAAGATGGAAAAAAAAATGGGAAAGGTGGGAAAATACTATTTGCACCTCCTAATAATTTTTAAAAATTATTCTTTATTGTTTTTATTAACTCTTGCTCAGTTGTTTAATAATGTCTTTTTTTCACTCCCAGTATTTTGTGTCATCTCTTTTTTCTCACTATTCTATTCTCTTTCTGGTCATTGAGCTAGTTTTTCTTTGTGTTTTTATTTATTTATTATTTTTTTGCCTAGATTGAGAATAGTTTTTCTGGTTTGGTCTCCTTTTCTTTCAATTCCTATACATTTTCCTCTGACATGAATGTCAGTAAGGGGATGCTTGTGAGCTATCCCCTTTGCGTTTAGCTCTCCTTTCCTGATCTTTTCTCTAAATCCCTTTGGCTTGGCCTAAATGCCTTCTCGTGCCAGCTCTACCTTTTCTTGTTTCACTCTAGCCTCTGCATACCAGTTTCACTCCTTGCAGCTGCCCTTGTATCTGCACACTTTTTTTTTTCTTCTTGCCTCCTTCCCCCTTATTGCTGTAAGTACTTCTTTGCATGGGAGAGAAAGAGGCAGCCTCACCAAACAACTGTTCATCAGCGATGCAGCAGCTTCAGCTCACTTTGAAAGGGACCGTGAAAGAACAAAAGAGTGAGGAGAAAGCTTATGGGTTAAGTGTGCTAAAATGACTAGTGGAAAAAAAAAAGGGATGGCCAATCCGGGTAAGGAGAATGAAGAAAAAGAGACTATTTGGCAGGAGAAGAGAGGAAATCCAGAGTGACTATAGGGAAAGAGAAAAGAGGTGGTGATGAGGAGAGGAGGAGAAGAGGAAAAGGGTGGCAGACTGGATGAATCCAGTCTGATGAAACCTTCTGGTAGAAAGTAAGGTAGAAAAAATAGGGGCTGTAGATCCCACTATATAATTTTGTTCCTCCCTTCTTCTGCTTCCCCTGCTTAGTGCTAACTCAGAGCCGGGGGGAAGCAGCATATGCAGGGGATTCGCTCAGATTTGGCATGCTTTTTTTTGGCTGGCTTTTTTTCCTCTTCTTTTATTTATTTATTTTTCTTTTTTTCCCTGGCACTGCATTTGCTCTGTGCTAGCGGAGATCTGTTCTGCAAGGTCATTTGACTGTGTTCTCAGAATTGCTGAATGGTGCATTGATCTCATAATTATTCAGTGACTGTAGTTACTTCTGAGGTTTTGTTGCTTTGTATCAATTTATTTAAAATGTTATGAAGTACAGCATGAAAATATTGGAGAGTGTGGTGAAGCACTGAAATAACAGAAAAGGCAGAAGTATTGTAGAGGTGTTTTTACAGTGGTTTTCTTCAGCCATGGTTCTCTGACTCTTTCTTCAAAAATAGATACAGAACATTTTTAGAGACACGAGAGATGCACACTAGTCTTCCACTGAAAGTCAAAGGGAGACTTTGAAATTGTTCCTTAAATGTATAAAACACACTCTGTATTTGTTTTGTGATAGAAATTAAAATTTATTTATGCAATGGAGATGATCTTAGTTATTGTATTAAGATATAAAATTTACTTGGTCACAAAACATTTCAGGGCTCTTAGACAATAATAAAAAAGATAATAGGAAATGTAACTTTTTTGTGTAGTTCATGTTATTATTTTGTATTATTTATATTATAGTTCTATTTCAGAGTCTCTGTGAAGACACTGAAATCACACTGCACTAGGTTCTGCACAAACACTCAAGAAAAGGCAATCTTTTTCACAGAGAATTTATTATCCAAATAGGTGAGGTGAACAAGAGAAGGAAATGAGCACACATAAGAATGGACTGTTTTTTTCTAAAATCAGTCAGCAAGTCAATGGTAGAGGAAAAGGTTTGTGATCAGTGTCTCCTTAAATCTGTCTAATGTCCAGCCCCTGGACCACATCTCTTCTTCCCATGCAGTAACTTAGTGTATTTTTCCAACTGCCAGTTGTTTTTCCATCTCTGAAGCCTCATGATTTTTACACTTGATCCATAACATTCTCCTCTTTGTGTCTGCAAAGTTGGTTATTGTATTCCTAGTTTCTTAAAGCTTTTTTAGAGCCCCCCCACCCATATCATGCACTTCTGCTGATGCTCTTTCTAGCCTCCCTGCCACCTTATCTGTAGACAGTGCTTGTAGCTTTGCTGTTCACGTGGCTTCTGCCACCGGCAGCACCAACATTGATTTCAGAGTTGTGGTGGCAGAAGCAGCAAAACCTTCTTATCCTAAAATTGAATATTAAATCTGTGAACTGAACTGACAGTCACTGTGATGAGCTTACTCCACTGGCAGTGGCTAGAAATTATAGAAGAAAAGCAACATTTTATCTTAATAATGTAAAAGTTTGTTTCAATAATTTGGGTTTTTTTGTGGTTAATAGCAGTAAAAGAACTAGAGTAGCCTTATAAGAAAGGCAAAAAACATATATCAGAAAGTGGTGGAATGCAGAGTCATTTTCTTAAACTAGCAAAAATAGTCAACCAAAACAGAAAACAAATACTCCCTGCCCTGAAAAATAGAAATAAACAGTTGTGCAGTAGACTTTGTGTGATAATATTTTAAAGAATATGTATTAATCCACATAAAAAATTTCAAGAACTCATTCTCACTATTTCTCAGGAATTTATTTATATGGCACAACTGGAAATAAAAACATATTGCTCAGTATGCGTGCAAATATCATTCTAGTATTACCACTTGGCAAATGTCTGCATGCTGCATATACACAAAGTGTTTGAGCACATAATGTGATATTTTGTGTGTTTGCTACTGCCCAGCAGTCCCTCGTGGACAGGATGTCAGATCTATTTATGTATTTCATTAGGTATTGGCCTGTTAGGCTAGTGCTAGCTTGGAAAGAGAATATACCCCTATACTGTTGTTACAGAAGGAATGTTTCTACCATGTAAGCAAAAAGATGCCCTGTGCTTTTGGAAATGAAGGCGGTGAGCCCTGTTCTCCAAGTCACATACATATAACTAGCTGCTGACCACGTATGTATGTATTCAGCCACCAGCTTGTACGCACTGGAAAGCCTTTTCTTCTAAAGAATTTCTTTGTTCTGTTTTTATTTCTATAAAATTACTAATGTTCCCAGAAACTCATAAGCATACACAAACCTGAACCACTTCACCTACTCTCAGAGATATGACAAGCTTATTTTCAAGTGTACAGTTCTTCTACAGCTGCTGTACAAAAGATCATATTTATAAAGCTGATCTCTTATCTGAAGGAGTAGCTTCATTATTCTACTTCATTGCCTGATAGCCCCGACTCCGAGAGCTGTGTGAATGGTAACCACAAAGCTGTTCCATTATTTAACTCTAAGCTGCTCTCCATGACTCTCTCTGGGTGGATTTCATCATTTTCCTCCATGTAGGATTTTTTAGTTTGTTCATATTTGAAGAGAAAAATAAAGAGGTATAGAGAATAAAAAACTTGGTAAGGCCAATTTTACCAGTCTTGGAGCCCCTGCAAAGCCATTCATTTGGCGCCCTTGCTTATGGTAAAGGTGAAAGTTACCACTTTCATTCTTTTTTCCTTAAAGTTGCTTTGTTTTGAGTGAAAGCAATGATAAAAGTCAACACTGGCTTTCAGGTTTGAATGGTATGGGCTGAAATTTTGACCGTTTAATTTTATGTGAAAATATTTGAAGTTCTTGCTTTTCACAGTTGGGCAGACTGAAATGTTTACAGGGTATTTACAAGCAATAACTATTATTTTTTCAAATATGTTAATAGTATGCATTTTCTGGGTGGCTTGTAGGGAAAAGGCAGTTTAAATCTGGCTATTTCTTTCCGAGCTGAAAATAAGACTTGATTCTAAGGTAAAAGTAAATTCTCATAATGTGAAACTGATTTTAAACAGATATATATTTTATTATATTAAGTGCCTTCTTGTTTTTGTCTGGTCTGTACAACTGCTGCTATTTTACAGTTTTTACAACTTAACAAATTTGCAAATTTAGATTTGGCATTTACAAATTAAAGCATTCTAAATATTAACTCCCATCATTCTGACATTTATGAAAGGAAGCTTGTCATATAATACTTCGGTTTTTGGTTTTTTTGGTTTTTTTTTTTTAACAATCGGAAATAACTGTATTCTGCTTCAAGTTGTTGAATAACCTTCATGAAATTGCTTGTATAATCTGATTTATGATACATGTTAGTTGTGGATTCAAATCTGTGTTTATTGGGGGAAGAAAGGGTTGATAACCTTCCATATTAGCAATTCATGATAGGCAGTGATATGCCTTTCTCACCAGCACTGCCTGAGGCAGGGTAGGGACTCCATCACGTACTGCAGTACTGGCTGCAGGGCTCCCTCTTTGCCAGTTTGCACCGTGGCTGCTTCCATGTTTAGTGGTGCAGTCCTTTCCATGTGTCTTTAAGCCAGTGACTAGGCTCAGAACCTCAGCAAATGTTAAAATCCCCTTTCTGGAGAGATGGCAAACCTTCATTAGTAGGTTATTGTCCAATAATTGCTAAGCACTTATTACTTGAGTTGTAATTCAGACCTTTTTTCCCTACAGACCTAATGCAGGGGGTTAAAAATAACACTATAACTCTTCAGCCCATGGCACCATCGCTTCCTAGACTTGGCAGCCAGGCTTGTGGAGGGCAGTAGTAGTCCAGTTTTTATCTATAACAACAAAAATATTTGTCTAACTGGCAGAAGTTCAACAGCCTTCCTGATGCTGTAGCCCAACGGGCAGGCAGCAAGTGTTGTGAGACAAAGCTCCTTCATCTGCTGGCTCAAATCTCACAGGAGGTACTGGGACAATGAAAAATAAAAAGGTGGTTTTCACCCATGATATGACTACTGTGGAGGAAACCCACAGAGATTTTTACTGTGGTAGAGGCATCCGTTCAATCAGAAGAAGACAGGTAGAGGAATAAGGAGCTGGGTGGCCCAGCTGCTGTGGAGATTTTCCAGGCCAGACTATCATAGGGTGGACTCGGGGAATTGTAAACACAGACCTGTCATGATAATTCCTTTACATTTGTCAGCCTCTAGGCATTATTGAAATAGTAATATGAAAGAATAATATTGATTGAGGACTGTTTTTTCCATATAGTTCCTGCAGAAAACATCTGCCTTGGGTTCCCCCCTCCTCTGTGCGGTTTAAATTACAGACTTGTCAGTGAATAATTATTTTGTGTGCTGTGAATCTCTTGGGATATAAACAGATTTTCTCTGCTTGTGCACTAAGTGAACTGAACTGAAGTGAAAACTGCCTCTCTAAAAGTTGTTTTACAGTGTTTGGAAAATGCTACTGAGACTTCAAAAGACTTTGGTTTTAATATAGCAAAGATTCATACACTATCTTTAAGCAAGTGATAGTGCTCTTTTCCCCCACTGAACCGCATATATGCTTAAAATTAAGTAAGTGTTTAGGTCTTTACAGGAATGGTAGGGGTGAGACCACAGGAGGGACACTTTAATCTATTTCAACTCACTACCTAACCATCTGAGAAATCATGCTTTCTAGAGAAGGCAATTTTAAAAATACCTCCTGTATTTGAAAATAATTTAATTCATAACTCGAAATATTTTTCCTGAATGCCTAGACACACATAAAAGATTCTCTTAACTCTGTAGCCTTCATCCTCTATAACTCAATTTTGAGGTGGTTGGGGTTTTTTGTTTGTTTTGTGGTTTGGGTTTTTTTTCTTCTTTTTTCTTTAAATGCTGACATTGGTTTAAATGCCAGTGTGTCCACAACTTGCTGTAGCTGGAGAAGAGAATTGAATGGACTGGAACCTCTTCTGTTATTAGTACCCCAAAATCAAAAGGATTTTATCTACCGTGTATCCAGGCTTCACTATTATGAGGAATGGCTGAGAACCCATGTCTTACCTCAGATTAAAATGGCCTGTACAAGGTTGCGTTTAAGCTTCAAATTGGCTTTAGGGCCTACGTTAAGGAAGTTTGTAATATCTTGAGGTTTTTTTTTTTTTGAAGGAATTCATTTCTCTGAGTTAGTGGAATACTCCTAAACTAGCATGGCTATGTTTGAGTAGGTTATGCTGAAAAGTGCTCAATGGCTGCCAAAGGCAGTCACAGCCCTTTTTAAAACCGGTGAGCGTGCCAAGCGCTCTTTTAGACTCATCAGAAGAGTTTAGTGCTCCTGGGAGACTCTCCAGGAGCAGGGCTTAGTGGCAAGCTGTGTTTGGGCTTCTGGATTATAGCAAAAGTTTAATAAAAACTTTAAATGCTCAATTTAAAACACTCCTGGTCTGGGGATGTAACATTTGGCAAGTGTGTTGTAATTGTCACAAAGGACATGATCCAGCACATGGTTAAGCCAAGGGGGCAATTTTATTGACTTCAACAGGTGTTGGATGAAGCCTGGATTTATGAGTTAACACTGATCTGTGTTTCAGTGAGTAAAAGTCAAAACTTTGTGGCTGCTTTAAAAAAAATCTTTAATCTTGGAAGGGCTTGTTTATTTTTGGAATAATCTTCAAATTAGCTTGGCCCTTGTTTCTATTATGGTTATGATGATATTGTTAAAGTGGCCTCAGACTGTCTGTACAATGTGATATTTGATGCTGGCTTGGAAAATTAATTTTGCTGTAAACTAAGCAGAGATATATTATGAAAGAATTGTTTAAAAGGTCAGAGGAAGTCGAAATGTTGTCAGCATAAATGTTAAAAATTCACTAGAAAAATGCTGGCTTCATTAATATTATTTATATGAAAATTAATAAAGTCTATGAATTTAAACAGTAACTTTATAGAGTATAACTGGTAAAATTGCTTTTCAATGAGCATACCAGTATTATATTACTATCTGACATTATGTTTATAAAAATAATAAAAAAAAAAATTGTATGCTGTTACCTTCTTTCCTGCTGCTAGACCTCTTTATTCCTATATCTAAGATAGCTCTGTTCATCGTTTATTACTCTGGAATTAGAACTCTTCACAAAGTAACTCAACAGCATTTCATTAGGCTGTACCTCTTTTTTTGTGCTGAGAAATTTTAAGGAGTAGATGCAAAATCTCAAATAGCTAGGCATTTCTCATGTGCATCTTCTGAACTTTCTAAAATGAAAACTATCTACTACTGACTACTTCTAGAAAGCACAGTGATTGTCCTGTTAGACTGCTTTCTTCAGTTAGAGAACATAATTAGAGCTGGAAAATGGGTTTCTTTCCAAAGATGCATCCTCATGTCTTTCCTGTGATATGTTTCTGTAAGTACAGTGTTCTACTGTAAGTTCTGCAATATCTGCATTTGTTTTGCAACAAGAAGGGTTGTAATGAGGGACTCTGCTCCAACTGATCTCCATTTCCAAATATAATTTCTGTTCCAGAACTGGGGCATCATAGGAGTCCCCCAATCAAAATGAATATTATACTACTTCATTAGAGTTTGTCACTTGAAGGGAGGCACTTTCATTTTCTGATTACTTGTTATACGTTCTGTGAATGAACTGAATTGTACTTTAAAATTAAAATTTTATTGCATGCTAATGAATTATTTATTTATTTTAAAATGTAGTCATCTGCAATCAGATTTTTTTCCTTCAGTTTCTATATTTGGAATCTGCTGATAGTTACTGGAAGCTGTTTGGGGATTGAAATGCTCAGCACTATTGTATTGTGATCAATAATTAAATTTAGTGCTGACATGCATCTAGTTTATGCAGCAGCCTCTGACAATCCATCTTGCAAAATTAATCCTTTCCAATTTATTTAATAGGAGACTTGAACAATAAAATAATTCAGATGAGTACCAATGCAGGATTATATCTGGTCAATATTACTTTATTATAAATTGGGTCCACATACTCATTAGTAAATTAACTGTCAAACCTGAAAACAGCTTTTTTTTTTTGTTTAAAGGTAATTATTGGTACTGAAGACAAGAAGGCACTTAACCTTGCTGTGCAGTTGTCCTTACCACAGTGTTTTTATTCTAGGCTATAACTACCCATCAAAGCTGCAGAGAGAAAATAATTAGAGATATTAAATGAATAGAATATTAACTATTAAAAAGCTGTGTTCATTCAAAGCTGTTAGGATCTTTTGGATTCTTTGTCAATAGAGTGTTTCTTTTTTTGGACTTTGGTTTTTTTTCCTCAAACATAAAAAATATTACTAAATCTATGAAAAAAAGAAACCCTAATAAAAAAATGACTGAAAACTCTGACAAAAAAGAAATTACTAGTTTAAGTGAAAAGAAACACGTGTATTTTAAAGGAAATAACACATTTAGAAGGGAAAGTTAAAAAAAAAATTGGTAAAATACTTGTGGGTTTTGTTTTTTTGTTGGGTTTTTGTGTGGGGTTTTTTTTTTAAATGAAAATACACTCTTCAAAGAATTTTACTTAAAACAATTACCTGCTGTGAAACTGGATATTGTCCAATTTCACTGCTACCTCAGTTCAGTAGCTTTGTTTATTTCTGCTTAAGAAGTTTGATTATGCCCAGCAGAGCGTTTGTAAAAGCTCCTCCATTCTAAGGATTTGTGCTAAATGGGGTTTAGGATTTGAGACTTCTGGTTTCAGTGTTGATGAATGACAGCCATTTGAATTTTTATAATTATTCCCTAAATCCATTTTGAATCTGCAGGAATCTCTAGAGCCAAATAGAAGAGAACAGGTAGAACAGCAATTTTATTCTATTTTATTTAATTATTTATTTTAAGCAAAGGGCATCAGAGCTTACTGTGTGGCTATGTGAGCGCTAGAACTTCTGGGACCTGTTCTGTGTCTCAGGGCTGGCCATGAGCTCCCGCTGCTGTGCACTGTGCAGCTGGGGGTGGCAATTCTCTCTCTTGGAGCCTTGGGAGCTGACTGGCATCTTGGCTTCTCCTGCAGCTTTGTCCTCATCTGTGCTCTGAGGGGACGTTTCTTCTCTGCCTGGCCACCTTTTCCCACCATACAAATAGGAAACTACATTCCTCTGAAATCGCTATCTCTAAATCAAATTTGATGATCAGTTGAGAAGTTCTGAAGTTACTGGTGGGACAGACAGACTCACCAGTATTTGTTTAAAATATCATTCCAAGTAATAAACCCTTCATTTCCTGTGCATTTCAGAGAGTGGCCGTGCTGCACGGTATACAATGAGCAGCAATAAAGATACATTTGCTCAAATTAGAATATGTGATTTTGACTGGGAAAGACTCTGGGATTTACTATATTTTTATTTACACTGGCAGACACCTGTTCAAAGTTGAGAGAGAGGGTATGAGGGGGGAAAAAAATCCCATGCACAAAATATTCAGGCAATGTTTGGCAAGAGCCTAGGAAAGTAAAAATTATGTTTATATGCTGTGTTAAAAATGATAAAACATCTAAGAAGTCATTGTTTATCAGATATATTTTATAATATATTATGCAACAACTGCTTACAAGACATAAAGGAAATGAAGCTAAATAATCTACAGGTTATTGGTTAAAAACAAAAACAAACCCAAACACTTGAGATTAAATGGATACCTCAATTTATCTATGGTAACATGCTGGAAAATACTGTATGGGATGTATCTTTTATTCTTGAATACAATTTCTGACTGAAGGCAGCATTCAGTTGTTCTAACTTGGCAGTTTTAGAATTTTCTAACCCCCCCCCCCCCCCCCAAATCCTTTTAACTTCAACAGTGCTTTGAAAAGAAACTACAAGCTTTTTTTTCTTCTGTATTAATCCCAGCCTAAGCAGATTGATGGAGAGTTAGCCAGTAAAGGAATGAGGGTGGGCAGACTTAGCTACTGTACTGGACCAGCTGACCACAGTGCACAGTAATGTGTGTATAAAGGAGGGTATGAGATGAATGTACACAAGCACGGAGGGGCCTTCAGTTCATGTAGGCAAAAAATTTGCAGTATATTATTTCAAAGCTAAAGAAGGAGGTACAAAAGTGGGTCACTGTACTACTATTCTTATTCCTTCTGTTCTCGTACATGCAAAAAGAAGCAAGATGGTATATATGCAGATGAATATGAAGGGCAAGTGTAAAGGTTAACGTATATAGTTCTGTCCTGGATTTCACAACAGGCCCAGCAATCACACAGCCTGCAGAGGTAAAAATGAGTTTTTCTGCCAACCAAGCCTAAACCCAAATAGGAATCTTTGTGTTCTTTGTGGCCTGTGTAGTTCTGATACATGAAGTACACAATGGTTTGAGGTAAACTTAACAATCATTTTCATTTTTTGAGGAGAAGTGAAAAGGCCCTCTATTTGGGTTTTCTTTAGGAGTATTGAGTGGTTCTTGCAATCGCTAAATTAATCCGTTGTATAAGACTGTCTAATATTCAGGTAACATAATCTGCCATTTTTGTGAAAATACATTGCCTTGTACTAAATAAAGTGGCCATTTTGGCCATTATGGGTTGGGGTTTTTTTGTTTGTTTGCTGATTTGTGTAGGATGGTTAGCTTTTTTAATGTCTGGGAGTGCGTAATCATGACATGCCTCTGCTTTGTCATCTCGTGCGTGACCTTTGTCAACTTTGGCAATACCATGTGTGGACAGAGAGATGTGCGTTATAACCATTTCCGTACTCTGTGCCACAGTAGGGCCTGAAAACAAACTGAGTCAGAATGCAGCTTTTTAGTAACAAATCATAGAAATAAAATAAAATCTGCTATTAAAGCCATAAAGATGCCACTCTGTGACTGTAAGATATCCCTTAGGAGGTCATTTCAAAGGGGCAAAATGATGCACATGAGTTCTGGGAAATTATTTTTGCTTCCAGTGAAATCAATCAGTGCAGGAGAGGGCTGTGAGTGATGGATAGACACTTCCTTTTATTGAGCTAAATAATTTCCTAATAAGGGTTGAATAAATGCTGTTGTTAACCACAAGAAATGTGTTGATTAAGCACAAGAATAAGAATGCAGTCATCTACAATGCTAAATAGTTGTTTGGAACTGGGCTGTTGCAAATACTTTGTTAATAACAAATGCTGTAAGTTGTTGTGTCCAACTGAATTTCTTTTATAATAAAAAAAGTACTTTTATATCTGAAACAGTTTATGTCAATTAATATGGACTTACTGAATATCTATTCAGTACTTTCTCTTACCTACATTTTCCATTGCAATCAATAAAATCAAAGTATATCTCCACTCATTAGGTAGTTGGCTGTTTACTATTTTCCGAGAGTTACAATGCAGACTACTCTGAATTACAGAGCTATATATTATTTACAAGTTTATATGGCAGACTACATTGAAAGATTGTAAAAAGTATTTTCAGAAAGTTAAGAGTGAGCACGAGAAATATATCTTAATTGGAATCAGCTATTTTATTTTGCATGTGTATTTTTAAAACTGCCATTCATAGTTTTTTAAATAAAGAGTATTTTGGTTTTGAACCAAAGTATTTGAGACTAAATTTTTCCTCACCTTAGCTGTGAAGCTAATTTAAAAATATTATTAGTGGTGAATGTGATTTTAGTCAGGAAATCAAGATGTGAATTTTTGAACATGTTTCTCCAAAGGTGCACTTCTCAAATTATTACTGTGAAAGTAATTTATTTCAGCCAAACACCCTTCCCACATATTGTTAGCAGGAGTCTGCACTCCAACTCATTTAACAGCTTTTTAATTCAGTAGTTATTCCATTTTAATAGAGCCATTTCTTCATCATTCTGCATTTAGTGATAAATGGTGCCAGAACATATGATAAATTAAACCACAAAGAACGGTGTTAAAGTAATCTAAAGGGTTTAACTTGAAAGGAAGAAGCACCTAGTTTGCTCAGCATAGCCGTTTGAGAGTTCATATAGAGAAAAACACTTCCTCTCAAAGCTAAACTGTGAAATAAATGTGAAAATAAAGTTTTAAACTATAACTGCTTTCGGAAGTTCATCCAAGCAGTAGCAACCAAGCTGCACAATTGCATAATGCATAATGGTCCCATCAGTCTGAAAAACCATCTCAAAAAGCTATAAGCTGCTTTCTTTGCTGCATCATTTTTAAATTTAATACTTTAGATGATACCTGTTTAAAAATCTGATATTAATGAAATCTCAGAAACACAACACCCATTTTGTTGGAAGGTATGCCCTGAATGGACAACAAAACCTACCCCAAAAGTTAGGTAAACTGCAAAGATAAGTAATTTTTGTTTAACATCTGAAATTTAACTATGTTTGGTGTTGGTTTCTTTTTTGTGGTTTTGTTTTGTTTTTTTACAGAGATGAATAGACTGTAACTGTCACTTATGCATATACAAGTGTTAGAGAACTATAGTGCTGTAATTCAGCAATGCAGACCATTTTTTTAAGATAAGCCTTCTTCCATTTGCCTCAGTATGTCACACACAGCTCTCCTTTGCTCTCTCTGTTTTACAGAAAAATGCACCAGCCAGCCATCTACAACTTCCTTGCAAGCCAACCCATGCCTTTGGCTTCCTCCTTGCTTAATTAAGGACTCAAAAATTTCTGTGGAAAATAACCAGCCAAATGGTGTAGGAACTAACATATAGGCATGTTTTAAAGTAGGTCATTCATTACAATATGCATAGCATGTGTCAGCTTTCTGCTCTTAGCATTTTTGTAACTAAACCTTCTTAATTCTGAGCTCTACTTGATATGGTGAAGGTAAATTCGATGGTAATGGAGTGCTTAGATAAATGATAATGAGGTATGAAACCCTTTTGAATAGGTTTGAATCTGTCTATAGAGAACTAAAGTAACCATTAAGTAGATCCATGCTGTGGTCTGTGTGAAATGAATCTGAGATCTTAGTCCAGCTTCTAATGAATGTCTCTCTCTCTCTTTTTTTTTTTTTTTTTTTAAAGACCTTCTGTTGTGGTTTAACCCCAGCCGGCAACTACCACCATGCAGCCACTCACCCACCACTCCCCCCTGCCCCCTGCTGTGGGATGGGGAGGAGAATCGAAAACAAGTAAAACTCATGGGTTGAGATAAGAGCAGTTTAATAACTGAAATAAAAAAGAAAATATAGTAATGAAAAAGAAGATAACAAAAAGAGAGTGAAATATAACCCAAGAAAGACAAGTGATGCACAATGCAATTGCTCACCACCCACTGACTGATGCTCAGCCAGTCCCCAAGCAGTGATCCCCCCTGCCAGCCAACTCCCCCCCCAGTTTATATACTGAACATGATGTTCTATGGTATGGAATATCCCTTTGGCTAGTTTGGGTCAGCTGTGCTGGCCATGGTCCCTCCCAGCTTCTTGTGCCCCTGCTCGCTAGCAGAGCATGGGAAACTGAAAACTGAAAAATCTCTAACTTAGGATAAGCGCTACTTAGCAACAATTAAAACCATCAGTGTGTTATCAACGTTGTTCTCGCAAACACTATACCACCTACTAGGAAGACAATTGGCTCTATCCCAGCTGAAACCAGGACACCTTCTTACTTAAGCAAATTCTTGTTGGTAGTATGAAATTGAGTGTGCAAAGAACCATCAAGCAGGCAGTATCTTTTCAAGGGGAGGGAGTTAAAAGCTCGAAGTTATTGAAAGAATAGTCCAGTTTGTTACTTACATTTAAAATTGAACATCTTTGCGAGAGATCCCTTAAAACTCTTCTAAATATTTTAAAAATTATTTTAAAACAGACAACAAAACAGTCATGGTTTAAATTTAACCGTGGGCAGTGTGCTTTTTTATTACTTAATATATGCTGTCTGGATAGTGTATTTTTAAACGCTTCTTTTAAAACAAGATCTCTTTCCCAATGACTTGTTAGCAAAGTGAGTTTTCATCCAAATTGACTTAGGAAATGAAAGTATTTTGCCATCATGTGGGCAAACTGTTAGAAGATTGAAGAAGGCTCTTCAGTGGCCTCATGACAGCCTCGCTGTTCAAAAAATCAATGAGATAATAGACAAAGACAATTTTCTGTGCTTTGAAACATTTAGGGAGTGCATTTTCCTCTTCAAAAGTTGGTGGGGTCTTCTTTTGTAGTTGGTGGTTAAGAAAAATATAGTCACTCGTGCTCTTCAGCACTGCACTGTGTCAAACCTGCCAGTCTGTCATTCATTAGGAGCAAATAATTAATGCATTACTGTAATAATAATGAAGTATGTCCAACTGTAACAACTCAAACTTCAGATCTTAAGTTAGAGCATATGAATTGTAAAGCTCAGGCTTAATGATCTCTAAACACATGATTTGGTGGGTGGTCCTGAGACGTGGCATTTAGCAGCAGTTAATTTCACCTGTAACAAACAACGGTTTTACTGAAGTCAGTAACAAGGCTTTACTTTGTATTTGAATGCCTATGTGTCTTAATACGGGTACAAAGGTCATTTATGGTCATTTTCCTTTTAAAAGGATTATAAAAAGTATGTATTGTAAATGTTTTTCAGGCAGTGGTCTTCTGGGATAAAATAGTCCTATTTTAAAGAAAGGCCACAAAGGACAGCTGCTTTCTTGTTAACCTGGCTTTTGCTCTAAAATGAAAATATGCTTCTGAATTGTCAGTCCTGTTTGCAAAATGCTGTGTGAACTGATCAAGCTCTCTGATTTTCAAATCCACCCACATTAAGTTCAATCTCTGTGTAATGCTGTCAGAAGTTGGTGAAGTGCAATGTTAAAAATGTGTTTGTATAACAATTGTTTGATTTCTGAAATATTGTAGTAAAACAAAAGGAGTTCCCTGGCATATGTGAGAACATGAGAGCAGCTGTATTGTGTTAGCTCACAGATGTTATGTACCTCAGTATCTTCCAGCAGGCTCCAGTACTGGGTATGTGAGGATATTTAGACAAGGGGATATCGCAAACACTAGCAGGAGAGAAGTGTGAAGTCCACATGAGTGCCCAGCTACCACTGTAGGAGGACACCGACTACTTACATCTCAGGGGAAACAAACAAAATGTCCGGAAACCAAAGTGGCCAAAGAGAAAAGCAAGTTAACAGCGCTGCCCCACGGAGCGGGTGTATACGAGGGAAAATAATGAGAAAAAGCTGCAGTTTGTAAAACAGCCCAAGTTTGTTTAGGATTGATATTTTGTTTTCAAGTGGCCTAGCAGTTAGTTTCAGTTCAAATGCAGTATTTTATCTTAGAGAAAATGTGCTAGGGAGGAAGGGGCAGGGCATGGCCGTAAGAGTCTTTGAAGAAGAGAGCTGTGAGAAGGCAAAAATACAAAGTATTTCAGAAGTAGCTTTGGCTGAAACTGAGATGTTAAAAAGATTCATCTTTGGGAGGGAGGAAACTTAGAGAAGGATCTAATATTTGGCTTTAGAACATTTCCCAATCTTCCTTAGGTTTAAATTAATTATGTGTTGGTAGTAATCAAAAGGTGCTGTCCTCTATCTGATTGGTTTTTCATTGGTACCTTGTGAATACATTCTCTCTGTCCTAAATTCCATAACACTGGCATAACCTTGAAACTGTCCTGTTAGTTTGGGGAGGGATACCTAGGAAAGTTTGGGTAAGGAAATGGAGGTTGTATTCTTAACCTCAAAGCTGTTCTCCCCAAAGAATATGAACATAAGAATTTTTTTTTTTTTTTTCAACCTGTCAGTCCCTGAGCTGTACCCGTTCTAAGAATGAGGAGTTCCTGTTCCTAGTCTCTAGTACTTTCTGTCCTGACACCTACCATCAGCAATTAAATTAACATAAAATGCAATTTACTCTGTGGTTTGTATTACATGGTGCATGGCAATATTGTTATCATACGCTTGTATTTTGAATTGTGTGCTAGGAATTCAAGTATTTGAGCTCATTTAATATTTTTTTTTCCCTAAAAGGAACAAAGTCCCTTAAAACTTCTGGAAAGCTGGGAAAGTTTCTGACAGATTGAGGGCAAAAACCCCTCATGGAGCTGCCATAGTGCTTTAAATGGGCAGTCACACCACAATATACTTTATTTCCTACTTGTCCAACATTTCCTTTTGTATGCTGCTTATTACAATGTCTGGCCTTGGTAGGTTTTTCCGCTAAGGGCAGCAGTGCAAGAAAACTCTACCTAAATTCTTTTAGTGTCCGATTCTTCCCCCAGCTTAAGTTCATAACCCCTTGTGCTTCTATTTAACACCAGCTCAGATAGCCTGCAGCATCTCTCCTTTCTGTTCCCTTCAGGATTGTGTGTACCTTAATAGAGTTTCCTCTTAATCGCCTTCGCTTTCGAAAAAAGCCACAAAATTTCCCTTAGCTTTATAAATAATCAAGCTTTCCACATCCCAGTCTTGCCATGTAAAGTTGCTCTCCTTTGTTGTATGCTCAGCAACTCTAAACTATTCTTCCTTTACTGAGGTGATGAACTTACTGGTGTTGTCCCACACTGGCTGAATTGCTTGCTCATTATGGAGTGCTTTCCTTGACTCATGTCTGCTGCTTATCCAATTCAGAATTTGTTTTGTCTTTTCACCATGGTGAATCGGTACAATATGACCAATAATGGATATAATGCTATAAAAGCTGGTATGTTGTATTTTATCATATTCCTATTGCATTCTGTGCAAAGGAGATTAATTTTGATCTCATGTTTCTCATCTCTTGCTTCATTTCTTTATGATTTTTATAATGACTTTTGGAACTCACTTTTATCCATCCAGAATCCTAGTTTGTCCTAAGACTTTCTGACCTATATCGCTCTTCACTTTTGTATTGACTGACTTCCCAACCCCATTTTTGTGTCAGCAAAAACTGTCTCACCTTTCTTCACATTTCTTCTGCCAGGTCATCAATATAGAAAGGAGAAAAAAAAAAAAACAAACAACCCACCAACCAAAAAGCCCCAACAGTGTAAATTCTAATGCTCAAGGCATCATCCCACTTATCAACTCCCTACATCCCCACAAGTAACCTTTGTATCAGATATCCAAGCCAGTTCTCTAGCCACCTCTAGTGCTACATTTTCTTGACCTTTATAGGGCAGGCTTTTCTGCAATTCTATATCAGAAGCATTCCTTAATTCCAATGTGTTTAGCCTGAAAGTTCTCTAGTCAACACTTTTGTTACTTTAACAAAAGAAAGAACTGTGTAATTTCCCATTCTTCACGTTTGTTTCTAGAATAATTTTAGATTTTTTTCCTTGCTTTTTTCTGTGTCTGCATCTTGCTATGGACTTGCTGTAATAGTCAGATATGAAAAGAAATTTCACCTAGTTTTGTCCTGTACCTGCAAGATTTGCTACTAATCTTTGCTGTTCCATGTCACAGTATCAAGACAAAACTCTTCAACCTATGCTAATATGCCTTAAAGGCACACTTTGGAGGTTGAAAGCACTTGTAATTTTAGTGCCTAACAACACATCTAGATGGATCGTTATTACACATTCATTCCCCCTAGTGTCTTAACTTTTTAATTATAATTATTATCCAGCCTCACATTTTACGTCTATTTGCAGCTTTTTGTCCTCACTTTCAGTATGAAGTTATTCACAGTGCTGTTTTGAAACAGAATAGTGTCTGGAGAATAGTGCTACATTTTGAGAGAAACATGTTGGTTACATTCTGCAGGATTTTAATAGACAGGTATGCCAGGTACCACATGTCTGTGATTTACTGCAAGATTGTCTAAGAACCGATTATTGTAACATCTCTGGCTGGAAACAGATGGATCTGTCTAGATTTTTTAATTATGCCATTCCAATAAAAAAATAGTATATTATCATTAAATTATCTGTATTTGTATGGTAAGTCTAGGAAGCATGAAACAGAAGGTGTGTGGTACCAAAATTGTTTCTGTGGGAACCTTCTGTATGTTTATGCTATATAGTGCTTCCAGTGTGTTTTGTGAGCGTTTCTTGACAAAAGTGGATAAATGATACCTTCTAGTGTATAAACAAAATACATTGTGCACTATCTCTGTGGAGTAATTGTTCAGATTTTTCTCCTTTCCTTCAATAAATAATTAAGGATCTGACTTGCTGTTCTCTCTGAATTTAGTTTCATGAAATCTTTGTATGGAAAGCTTGTGACTTTTTTCCAAATTGCTTATAGACATTCCAAGTAGAGATTTTACTCTGTGCTTGTGCCATGAACTGGGGATTTTTATGGAATTCTGTATAGTTTTGATGCCCTCCTCTGCTGCTCAGAGGTCATTTAAATAACCTTGCTAATTGATGCAACGTTATTTATGCAACAGATCACTGACACAGCAGAAAAAAAAGTTGTTGGACAAATTTAAAATAAAAAAAGAAAAGGCCTGTTCTCTACTTCTTGAATTATTTTCAAATACAGTGGCACATTGTAAAAATGACATGCAATGGATGTTGTCTTTTAACAGCTTTCTTTGCTCATCAATTTTTCATAGGTAGGGTCCAGAGCATTAAAATTTGGACATAAGAAACTCCAGTAAAAAGGATTGCATTGAGATTCTCTTGGAGGAGGCTTTCCTCTAAAATAGTACATTGATATTCAAACTATTCTTTGTTCATTTGACTAATGAGGCTTTTGTTAGTTTCATGTGCTAAAGACAGTGACTCTTCAACTGCTTATTAAAAAGGTCTGACTGACTGACTTACACGTTAATGATAGAGAGGAAAGTCTCCTTTAAAGAAATATGCCTGTGAAGCAGAGACTAGACATCAAATCCTGGTGTTAAAACATTTTCTGAAAAAAAATAAAAACCTGTGTGAGGTTCTCCGGTGTGGTGATGGCTACAGGCCTTTGAAAAAAAAAAAATAGTCTAAGATCTGCAGGACTGGTTTTTCTTTTTTATTTTTACTTTTTTTTCCCCCTCTTTTGCTGTCACAGCTTTTCTAAAGATTTTCCAAAAGAGGACACAGAAGAGGATTTGGTGGAAACGTATCAATAGGCTCAAAGTAGTAAAGCATAGTATCAAGAACACTAAGACGTATTAAATTTGAATAAATGAGGAAGTATGGGGGAAACTCAATACTCCCTAAATAGTGTGAAGTGGAACAACAATGTAAAAAATATGGCCAAATGTTCTTTTTTTGCCTAATATTTTTTTTCTTAAAGTGGCTTCATTCAGACGATTAATTTCCTAATGTTTCTCAAAACCCTTTAAGCCATTTGTAGATGATGTAGGCTCCTTACTTAAAGATATTTCCAGCTAGTGAAGTGTCTATCACTGTTTAGAAAACATGTGTCTTTGGAAGCTTCAGTGGGTTTTCTGAGAAGATGAGTAATTAGAGGTTTTGTTTCCTTAATGCAAATTTAACTTAATTCAGACATAAAAATTTAAGACCAATTCTGCATCAATATATTTTATTTTGGAGCTTTTGTATAACTGGATACAACTGTTTTAATCATATTTATTTCTTTCTGCTAATTTCATGTTGTATGAAGATAATAATTCTAACAGCAATTTCTCAATCTCGTATATAAAATGGGGAATGTTCTGTATTCTACTATACAAAATACTGGTTAAGTAGTAGTTGGATAACATTATATGTATCTTTTTATCTGCTGTTGAAGGATGTTAAGAATTTTCAGCTACCTGAGAACTGGAACCTTCATTTCTGGAATGGGTCAACTTGCCACTTTCTTTGAGGCTGTTTTGACAAAAGCTGCTTTTATTTGCATTAAGCAGTGAAAAGAGCTGAGTTTACTAATGCTGCCATAGGTGTTCTTGCAAAATTGATTGATGCCTGCTATGATAGCATGGATGTTATAGCATCTTTATCCCTTTCTCAATCATTTTGGGGCAGAGCAAAGTGCTAGCTAAGACTTCCCAGGACCTAACAAGCCTGTCAGATTTTTTTACCTGAAGCAGTTTCCTGTAACTCATTTGGTTGTTTTGGATTCACTTTTTGCCTTTATTTCCATCAAAGAACCTTTTGGTCTCTGTAGCAAAGCATTTCTTACTGGGCATCAGCACACTCCAGGGAACCTGTGGTTTGTGGCTGTGTATTAGAGTCTGTGTGTGAAACCCATCAACTTAGTCAAATCTTAGATAAATTAGTGTTGCGCAGAGGAGCAGTTGAGGATTTTGCCATTTTATTAACGTGTAGGCCTTTTCCAGTGTTGTGCTCTGAGCACTGTCCAGATTCACCTTCCAAAGGATTCTGATAATTTCCTTTCATTCAGGTCTCACTAGGTACTCGCTCTACATGGAGTCTGAGACTTGATGGATTGCATAACTTATATTTTCTATTTTGAAGATGTATTTTTTTCCCATGCTTTTGACTGCAGGTGCCAATATAAACTGCTAAATATAGCTCTGAAAATGTTAAGACACTGACAGCTAAAATTAGAAGACAGTTTCATATAATCTGATGACATAAAAGATAGTAATTCCTTTGTCTCCAGAATTGTTCACTGGGTCCAAAATAGTTACCTTGTGTACCTGCATCTCACCTCTTTCCATAAGTAGAGAGACTGTGTCCCATGGTTCATGGATGACAGATTGATGGCATTGTAAGTTTTATCTTCAGTTTCATCTTCAAACATTTTACAATGTAAATGTAAACCAAATATAAATTTAAAAGAATAGTGTTTAATCTTGAACTACAAGTACTGCTTCCCCTTTGGAAGTCACCTCCAAAAGGATTTATATATTTTAAAAGGTGCTGAAGCCACCAAGTTGGTGAAATCAGCATATTGAAAATTGGGGAAAGATGGACAAGGTGAGCATGAGCATAAAGGAAGAAAGTGCACAGAATATATTGCACCTCAAACAAGGTGTCAAGAGTAATTAGATGTATAATTTGATGGGAGTCTGTCACACATCTGCATGGTTTAACAAAAATTAAAATTAATTTGCAATAAATAATTAGTATCTTCTAGAATAAACTCTGGAAATCCCTGCAAGCCATATAAAACTACACAGTGCATAGTAGCTTTCCAAAAACCAAAGATACAAAGTTGGACTAGCTCTGCAGGAGGCTTTCTTTTATAATTCTGCATGCTCTGACACATGAGGCATCTTGCAATACTCTCCGTAGATCCAAATAACGTAAACAAGATTGATATTGTCAGCCATTGTACCAATTTGGACAGTACTCATAAAGCATGCTGAGTACGAGATGTTAATACAAGGCTTGATCTTGTGAGGTACAGAGTATCTTTGGAGATTCCACAAGTTCAGTGAGAGCTACGGATGCCCAACAGATGGTTGACAGCAACTGCAGTCCCATAGTGTTTTTGTGTGAGAGTCCTTTACTGTCCTATTTATTGCCACCATGTATTTATATATAATCTGTTGCAGCAGCTCAGGCTTTCATTATTCCCTTAATTTCTTGGTTTGATAGTGCTGTAAAGAGCTCTGTGCCAGCGATTTGAACTATGCTGAACATGTCCTCCAAATGTGTGTACTTTGGGCTTAAGATTGGAATGCCATTTACCTGTTAGGCAGTGATAAAGGCCGAATCAAAGACTGAACTGCTAACTGCTCCAAGGACGGGGGCTAGCAAAGGTGCTAGCACTTCAAAGTAATTGTCATGCTCTCATTCTGTAGGCTGTTTTTTGAGGTGGTTATTTTGTGTGTGTTTATGTGTAATTCAAGGCTTGAGCATGGCAGAGAGAGAGAGAATGTGGCCTCAAAAGAGTTCTTTTAAGAACCCAAAAGAGCAAGGATTGTTGCATCTGTTTTATCTTTAAACATCAGAAAGACTTTAATTAAGATTTCCCCGGGTTCGTGCGAGTTTGCTAGAGCTCATTCACTGGGAGGGTTTCTAAGCTCTTGAAACTCATTTGTAATCATACTGTTTCCAGAGAAATGTCTGAAGAGAATCACTGAAAAATGCAATATATTGTTTTATCGCATCATGTACTGTTACTGTTGTAACCCATCATAACTGACTTATATGAAAAATAAATATAGAAAGTCTGATGGTCTGTCCAGAGAAACAGGAGACAAGAACATCACAGTTTTAATTAAGAGTTTGATTCCTCGGTAACCTTGTTAAATTTACTTAAATCTCTTTGTGCTAGGTTTCTTAATCTTCTTGCCAATGATGACTAGAATAACTTTGTTTTAAAAGCAATCCCGTTACCTTTTAATGCTACCACCATTATAAAATGTGAATACAGGAATTAGAACCTTTGTGCCTCAGTCTCCCATCTCTAAAACAGGGGTGACAATACTTCCTTCTTCACAGGCTGTTCAGAAGTGGAATTATTAAATATTTGAGAGGTGCTAGAATATTATGGTAATGAGGGGAATAGGAAAACTCATTAACTTGTTAATAATTAATTAGCTAATAATTGTAAAGGTAATAATAGAAAATGAAAAGCACTGTACAATGAAATGCTCGGTATTACTATTACTAAGAATGTGTTTTATTTTTGATGATTGTTGAGCTGATTAAAAAAAAGGAAAAAGGCTACAAATGGAGATCTCTTCTCAGGACAGAAAATAATGCAGAATATAAGTACTATAGCTTAAAAAGACACAGCAGAAAACATATTAGACTGGACGCTGTATTCTCCTTGTAAAGGAACAACTTCTCATTTCAGTTAGATTTCTATAAACTATTTATCCTGCTATGAAGTAGGTACAGAACAGCAATTTTAGATCAAAATACTCCCAGGTACTTTGAAGAAGTTGCATGACTTGTGAAATTATATTTAAATCAGGTGCTTTGAAATGACACCCATCTAAGTAAATAGATACATTTATCTATTTATTTTTTAATAAACCCCTGTTAAGGTTTCTTGAAATAGTAGATTACTGTGTCAATGATTTACTTACATGGATATTGTTAATGTTTTCTTCTTAACACAATCATATTAAATTTTAATGACATGGATTGTAATATCTAACTGGTATCTGGAAGCTTGTGGATAGCCCAAAGGTTTTATACAAATTTATATTTATAAAGCTCTCACTGATATACTTTGCCAGTAGATATTGTACCTTGAGTAGTCTGCAAATCCCTTCTCACAAAAGATTAAAAACATCCTCCTATTACATCTAGAGACTTCTTTTTGTTATTCAAAGACATGAATATATTTAGAAAAATGTATATGATTTTTAATGCCTTAAACCAGAAAGCTACCTTGATTCCCATTAAAAATTGGAATATTTAATGTTTTTGCTTCTTCTGCAGCACTTTTTTGATATTGTGAAGAAGAACAAAAAAGATTTCTGAGAACATATAAAACAAAAACCTGTGTTTGAAGTATTATAATAAAACAACCTTCTTCTTTTAATGCTAAGTCCCTTTTTAATGAAGATCCTCTGGCAGCTCTTGAATGTATAACTAGTTTATATCATGGGATGAAGCTGTCTGTTCTGATGATTGACATGAGCCCACATTACAATGTGATTCTGAAAATTAGTCCATAGAGGTCCTTTTCAGGTACTACTCAGACTGAGAGCTGCCCTCCAACTACAGTAGAGCCTTTTTAACCCCACTCATTGGTATTCTAATCTGGAAGTGCTGTCCTGCTTTTTAAATAACTCAGGCATTCAGGCTAGTACCCCCCTTGACACATTACTTAGCCAAAGGATTCAAATGAGATTCAAGAAACATGCAGTACAGCACAAAGGGATTGGAATATGCACAATTAATAATCACACAGTTAATTCATTTTTAATGCAAGGAGGTTTTCTGAAATTTCACATTCAAATTTGTAACACAAAGTAGTTGCTGTCTATCCCCATTATGCTGCCAAAATACTATAACGATAAAAATTTCCTTATTTTTCTGTGTATGTGGGTGGGTGCGTGTACATGCTAAAAAAATAAACCTGAATAATACTTCAGGTTATGAAGCAAACTTATTAAAGCTAGAGGGTTCAAAGTTAAAGATGACTTAAGTCAACCATGAGCAAAAAAGCATAAGACCCGTGGCATAAGTGAAAGGAGGCATGTCATTTAGCTTAGGGTGGCAAATAGCCTAACTATTGCTGATTTGTGTCTAAACCAGCATACAGTTTGATCAGTATGTGTTTTCTTTGCTCGTTTTGTTGTTTGTTTTCTGTTGGTTCCTGCAGATATTTTTGGGCAGATGATTGCAACATCTCTTCTGAGTGATTATATGATTTTGTCTCAAGGGAAAATTCCCCACTGACAGTGGAGGAAATATGATTTTAGGCACTATCAGCCACACAACTTAAAAATTAAAATTTATATTTTGTTAAGAACTTAGTTTGGATCTCATATTTTTACTACCTATAATTTTATGTGCTCCTAATGTTCCTTCTTACTGTATTGTTTGGGGCAAATGAGCACTGAATACAGAAACTTTTTAGAGAATAATTGTAATGCTGAGTGAAGGCAACTGCGCAAATCCTTCTAAAAAGCTATCCATAGATTACCAGCCATTGTCACAGGGATCTGCCAGATAAATACAGCGAGTGCACTTTATTGTCAGTAGGAAGCTGACCTTTACCAACAGTTACCATGTTGAAGCATGATTCCCTACTCCTTCCTTTTGTGTGGCCCCTACTGCCCTCTGCTCAAGTTATTCAAGCCTTCTGTTGGTAAATTTTACCCCATGAAGAGTGCCTGAAAAAAATATGCTTAACTCCTACTTAAACCCTATTTTAAAGACTTAAGTGGTGCATAAGCTTTATGTTCTCACTACACACAGGGATCAGCTTCATTCTCTGTGACTATGTTTCACCAGCGTCTCCTTGAAGAAATGCATGTAAATGCCTCTTTTGCATGTGCCTATTTTTAAAAAGGAGGGCTTGAACTATTTCCTTCCAGCAATTAAATCTCCCTAAACATGCATGAGATACAAACCATTTTCTAAAACACAAAAATGTCTAGAATGTTCAAGAAAATTAATATTAAGACTAGCACAGCATGCTTGAACCAAATGTCACAGAAACAAAGCCATAGATTCTTAAATAATTAGAATGTAAACCAGAAACTTGCTTTTCTAAGTTAGTATTTTAAATCTAAAATAGCAGATCTGTACACAGGAAAAAGAATTGCCATTTTTGTATTCAGGCAATCTCAAACATGCCCAGAGTTTTCCATGTCTGATGTAGTGGTTAGTAGAAGAAATGTAGTTAAAGAACATGTGAAAAGGAACTGGAGATATTCTGCCTTCAACTATATGCTGGGCAGCTGTTACCCCAAGCAGTAATGATCCCCTCCAGAGCAATTTTTGTGAGGTGGGAAAGGAGTCTGTAGCTGTAATTTCTGGATTGGATGGAATCTGTGTTTATATATATCTATATATATGTGTGTGTGTGCGCACGCGCGTGTATTTTCCTGAGCTGAAAGCCAGGGGATGCCTCTCCTGCCGTATGCTCAGGAAATGGAAGTGTCAGTCCCGGCTGAATAGCAAGTCCTAGACCCTGTACCCATCTCGTGGTATACAATACGTACTTACATTGCTTCCATCTATAGGTTTTCTTCTAGCAGCTCTTTTTTAGAGGAGATGGAAACCATACTGATTGAAATGCAAACATGAATTCACAAGACAGTTTCTAACTGTGGCTGAACAACTCACTGATTCTGTTATTTGCCTGTAAAATAATTGCTCTGGATTAAACCAGTAGAGCTACCTCGATTTACGTTTTTAAATGCAATTTGTCTGGAATCACTGTGATAACTTGTGAAATATGACCAGGAATACATATTTGCAGCATTTTTGTTACCTGTTAGATTGTGTAAATCAGTATTGCTTGCATTTTTTTTCTAAGATGACACCAATAATGTTCATAATGGGATACAGTTGAGTGGTTTTGGACAGGCAGATATATCTTAATAGAGAAAGTTAACACATATTTGTAGAAGCATCACTATTGTTAGTGTCGAAGCATCACTATCATTAGTGTCATGTTTAGCAATGGTATCTAAGGATCACACAACAATGGGATGTTTTTGGACTACACACTCAAACATGAAATAGGTTCTGCCTTAAAGTATTTACTGTTCACATTACTACCATTTCATTGTTAATACATTTTTGGGGGTGGAGGGGAGGAGAACAACTTAATTAGGAAGGCACTTGCTAAATAGAAGTGCAGGAGAACAGGTGATCTTAAAAAATCATGATGTAAAGAATACAAAGAATCTACTCTTGGGGAAGGGGGCAGCAAAGGAAGTGGAAGGAAGTAAAATTTTAGCAGTTAGCAGTCAAGGTCATCATGGAAAAAAGAAGTCAAGAATCTTTAAAAGAAATTGATAAATTTAAATCTTACAAAGGTTTTCTTACTATCACTGATGATCAAAAGTTCCTTGTTATTGAGGCATTTTTTTACACCCCTCTCTATTAGCCTCAGAAACAAGAACTAGTATTTCTGCTCTGGAAGCACCTTTAGGCAGATAGGTTGTCTTGCTGATTGCTCACTACAGTTTTTCTGTGTTTTACTGGTGCATTAGTAGTATCTTAAATTTGGTATACATTCAGTCTACTATTACAGCTTGCAAAAACTCTGTAAAGGCTTGTATATTGGAGCTACCTGTAAATAGTAGGTAATATTTCATTGAATGTGGGATTTAAGTTTTTAATATTGCACACATGTGACTCTGGATGTTTGCTGTGACACTGAAGCAATAGTTGCAGTTTTTGTTACAATAAAATCAACCTTATAGACTGCAAATCCTATTGTGATGGGAAAGGGACGTTTTGTTAAACCCTTGTTTTATTGTGTCTCTTTGCAGTTAGGTTCATATTCTTGTGTTCTTAGTGCAAAGAAGAGCTGCATCACTGCCAGGGCAAATCGTTCTGCTTCCTTCTCAAAGTACAAAAGCAATAACACACACACAAAACCTATCCTTTACAAGTAACATGAAGTAACATTAACCTTGAGAAGTGGTACCTTGAAGGGAAAAAGGCAAGTCGGGAGTGGTTGTGCAGTGCTGTGAACCTCACAAAGATGCTGGCTTGCCTCATGGGCTGCCACAATCATGAGCATGGTATGAAAGGTGTTGAGAAGACCTGGGTGGACGGGGGGAGAGTGACCTGACCAGCATGCGCAGCAGCAACAAGCCAGGGCTGGACTGGGAGGCTTGGGGACTCTGTTGAGATTCTTCTCGTGGTGCCTCAGGACCATTCTCCCATCTGGTGTCATTGCCTACCACAGCTGAGTCTGGTCTCCACGTGCAACACTGAAAGCAAGTTGATGATTTGACTTGCACTATGGTAGGTATTAAACTGCTGTGCCTCTTAGCATCACTTCTGGGAGGACTGAAGAGCACTCTAACTTAGCTTAACTAGAAGAGGAACAACTGGTTTCTGACTTTTACCCTAAAACACCCTTTAGCTGGTCTTACATGGAAATTTTTACTGTATTGGTGCAAACAGGTATGTATAAATGCAGGGAGGGAGGAGGGTTCTAAAGAAAGTGGTTGTTTTGTGTTTTTTTTTTCCCCTCTCACTCAGTAACCTGAGAAAACCCATAAACCTTGGCATAGCAGGATAACACACAGGCAGACTGGTCTGATTATGCTGTAAACTGTCTTTGTGGATTTAAGTTTTAATTGTATTATAAATGTAACAGCTTTTCTGGTGTAAAAAATCAAGAAGGCAGATCAGGAGACCATATGGTGTATAATAGAAATGAAATAGTTTTTATTTTGCTGATGTGGAGGGTAGAAGTAAAGGAATTGTTTTGGTTAAAATAGACAGTGTAACAGAAGGATGGAGTGGAAAGGCCAAGGACATCTACCTATTTACTACAGTGTTAATTCCTTCAGTTGCTGTTGAGTACCACTATCTGTGTGAAGCAATTATTTCCTCAATATGCAGAAGCTGAGGTAGTAGGATATTTCAGACCTTGGCATGGCACTAGCTCCTCTTTTTCCTTTAAGCTGTTGAAGAATGATATAGCTATTTCTAAACTGTTGCCCCTCTGTGAGAGCCATAAGTTTAGCCTGAAGGAAATACAGCCCAGCCCCTGTGTTAGCACCTGAGTGCCAGTTTTTTCCTGGCCCTTTACCAGGGTTTGGCTATCGAACCTGTCAGCCTGGTGCGTCTGTTCAGAGTTGTCCTCCTGATGTCATTTTCCGCTGGCTGCAAGGGACTTACTTGCTGTTGCTTATTTGGCAATGAGGTCTTGGGCACATTTTGCCTGACAAGCATATGTATGATCAAAAAGGTCCCCCTCCTCCATGCTCATTTATGTTCACACTATAAATCTGCTTTCTGGCCTTAGAGCTGATCTCATCAGGAGTAAATCCAGACCATCACTTTCAGACAGTTATATTGAGAGTGTAACCCCGTGTGTGTATTAGCCTCTTTCTTTTGTGAAGCAAGGTTTAAACGCTACATCAACAGATTTAAATGGACAGTTATTGAAATCAGCAAGATAGTCTTATGTGAGACATCCATAAATTTTCTGGAGAATATTTTTCTAGTGCGAGGCAGTTTTCCGAGACCTAGGTTGCTGTCGCGGGAAATATTTTGGTAGATGAACTGTTATAACTACTATTTGGTCTTGACTGCTGCTGCTCTTTTTTAATGGTGAAATGGCTACATCTCCAGGGCAGGCTGGGTTGCTTTGGAGTAGGTACAAAAAATTAAGAGATTCTCATTTTATACTTCTGCATTAAATTATCGTGTATCTTAGCGAAGGGCACTTGGCTCTTCAATATCCTGGTGCCCCATTCAAACATTTTGTTGTTATTCATCAGTACACTTTAGCATGATACAGTTTCTCCTTTCACTGAAGCAGACTTAGAGCAGTTTCAAATGCATCTCTCTCTTGCACGAATACGATTGGGAAGTTGGGGGGGGGGGAGCTTTAATCCCTGAGTATTCACATCCCTCTTGCTCTTCTGTGCCTTTGGTTAAGTAGAGACAGTAACTGTGAGTCCCTCAGTGACTAAAATGCCAAACCACACACGACACCCTCTTTGTACTCCCTATTAAAATTTTACAGGTCAAAAATCCAAAACCCACTTAATAAAAATTGTTCTTCATTGTAAGTGACAAGAGAGAACAGGTCAATCTATGGAATAATGGTGCAGTAATTAGAACCTTTGTAGTTGATAAAGTGTGACTGTTAATCAATGTTTGGCTAATTAATCAATATTTTAATCATTAGACCTTTTAAATTTGTTTTAATGAGCATTTCCTCTAATTCCCTTGATCCTGTTGCTTCCAACACTTCTATTATCTCTATTAAACAGCAAAGTGTTCATACACCCAGAATGTGCTGTGGTTTTGTAGATTTTGTAGTTTATTGCTAAGATACACGAGCATTTCCGAATGTGAGCAAATTCAGATTCTTAAATAAAAAATTATTCTTACGCTATATGCCCTGTCCATGTTTGTGTAAGAACAGTGTGAGGTGTTTGAGAGAACGGGCCTTCAAAATTTAATGGTGCACTCCCTTGATAAATTTTGATATCTTACTATTCTTTTCTTAAGAAAAAATGCGGATGGGACATATGCTACTGAATGACAGTAACTCATTCCCTGAAAATCCCTCTCTTCCCTCTAAAAACCTTACCCAGGACTATCAAGGTATTTAGGCTTTGCAGAGAGTAACTGCTCCACCATTAGTCAAAAACTACTCTTTCCAGAAATTTTTCTGCCCTTTTCTTTGTCGTTTGATGATTGCAATTCCCTGATTTTTCGTACTCAGTATATATGATATACAGCAATTATTGCAATGGCCATCTCAATGTAGTATCTGTCATCTTGACTTTGAATCTTCCAGTAAATTGTGGAATGTTTGTATCCCCCTCATACAGAATATTCAGAGAGTTTTTATGCCACCTTTGTCCTTTCAGAAATCAAAACATGATACCGTTTAGCATGGCAGATATAGTGAAACTGCTTCTGGTACTAATGGGTATCAGGAGTTTGCTGCCCAGTCCTGCATGCACATCATCTGGAAGTGAGAGAGATTTTGCTGAGCACTGCACGGGTCGGCCTGTTACACCGACTTAGATTTCTTACTGGTCTCCTAAACACTTGCTTTTATTCCCCTTTCTTGTGTTTGTTGATCTTTCCCTCATCCTTGACTAGGTGTCAGTGAGGGACTGGGAAATAACTTGTTCCAGACATGTAGAAATCCGTGGTTACAGAGCTCAGGCTGATCCTATGCTTTAGCTTAATCCGGAGGTTCTCTAAATCTTTCCTTGCAGGAAATGAGCAATTCATTTGCTCTACAAAACTTTAAGTCTCCAACTAATTCTAAATGCTCTGGTGCTTTAGTGGTTTTGCCTTCTACAGACCCACAAAGATTTTTTGGCATCTCTCCATAGCATTATCTCATTCAATTTTTTTTTCTTTAACCAAAAATTTGTCAACTAATTTGACTTTTTTAATTAACAGTGTTATTAGTAATGTTTACTGAGTGTACATTACTAGTTAGCAATGATTACTGAGTGTCAAAGTAATTAATAATATCCTCTCCCACTGGGGGCTTTGATTATCACCTGTGATTTCTGGTTTTGCAACTGAATTCTGGAAATGAATACTTACATTTTGGAGCCATTTCTACGGACTTTACTGTAGCAACCTTCCAGCTACATTCAAAGCGTGATTATGTGCTTCTGGAATACTTAAGTGGAGTCTTGACATGTAGATAAAATAAAAGCTGTTTCTTGTAACAGTGATGTGATTTATAAAGAAACATCAGAAAGGCAATTTGCATACTGCTTTCCAATGTAACTGAAACATCTGAACACTGTTACTGGCTCCTGAGACTGTATTGAGTGGGAAAACCTCTAGGGTTTAACGTCAATATTATTTTTTATGGATTGATAATCTGGTTTACTCCTGCCAGCACCAGGAGTGGAGGGCTTGGTTCTTAGTAAAACATCTTAGCTTTGCTGAAGTTGGTGCAAAGCTCTAGTTGACTGTATGTGGGCACAGGTCTTACTACTCATAGGTTAATATGGCCACTGTGCAGTTCATCAAACAGATGTATTCAGGCAGCTCGGTCTGATGTGGGGTTTAAAGAAAACATTTGAACGAGTAATCTCACCTAAAGCAGGTATTATAGCACCTGAAGGTGCCTGCAAATTTTCTATCAAAGCAGAGAGTTAATGGGTCTAGTTAGTGAGGGAGACTTGTTCAAAAGAGCTATACATTTATTTCTTGCAGTTGCCATGTGGGTTTGTGGGGAAAATAATAAAGTTGTTTTTCTCCTGATAGGACATGAAAAGATAATAGTAGTGGGCAGGCAACCTACTGTTCAAAGTCTGCTTGTACAGGGGCACGTAGAGAAGAAACTTGCTTTGGGATATTTTGTATGGACATTTCACAGTTTTCTCTAATTTCTGACCTGAGTAGTATCATTGCACCTGATCCTATAACTTTTTCTCGTTCGAGAAATATGAATGAATCTCGTTCATTATGGTTTTTTGTCAATAAACTCTCCCTCCTGTCTCATTTACTAAATCAGTGAAATCTGAATTATGGAAAACAGACAGTCTCTGAGGGAAAACACATTGGACAAAATTATTATGAGGACTGGAATAAAATTAAAATAATTTCTTACCAAAAGGTTATTTTTTTTAAAAATACAATTCTTTTGTATTGCATTCACATAAGTTGTTAAGAAGCCATTAGTAAATTGTTATTTTTATGAGACTATTTCACTCAGGAATTTTTTTAATTCATTATATTTTATTAGATCAGCAGTAATGAACCAAAACCAGTATCATTTATTTTTATTACTACTGTAGGTTGAATCATGATGATTTATACAGCCAGATTAAAGCAGTGGCTGTAATTACTCTGTTATTGTCAACTATATATTTTTCTTAAATCAGACATTTTAACCACATATAAACTCTATAAATATGGATGCTTCTAATTTTAAGGACATACTTAACAAAATTGCCAGTTTTCACTGCAGAGGTTTCATGTTGCTACACATGAGATACTATTCACCTGGCTGTGTATCTTCCTGATTTGCTGACTCAATAGTGCTTTTTGACTGTCTGGAATGACTTCACTTTCCATATTTCTTATCTACTATCATCTATATCCCAAAGAAATAAAGAAAACCAATATAAGGCTTTTTTTGTTTTGTTTTGTTTTCTTTCAATTTTTATTATCATTTCTCACAGTGAAATGAGACTATATCTGGAAAAAAATGACCAATGGAGATGTGTAAAAAATAACTTGCAGCAAAGTAGTAGATTTGAGGAAGCAATTGCTTACCAAAGATAAGTCTGAAAGAAGCTAAGGAGGACTATAGCAAGTTGGTGAACTTAAAGCAAACATTAAATGTAATGAAGTCACAAGTTATTTTTAATAACCCAACTTTTAATAGCAATTTTCTAATAGTAATAATCTTGAATTATGACCATTTTTTATTTTACTGCCTGTTGCAAGCTTCATTTACTCCACTTTTCCATATACCCCTGATCTGCCAGACCTTAAACAGAGCGTAATAAAATATAGGGCTCAAATTAGAGCATTGTTGAGCCAAGACAACCCTAAAGAGAATTTTCCTTATTGGTGAATACTCTCAAGGCCTAAAACTCAGCTTAAATTTTGCAAGGAAACTCTCTTCCATTTTCTTGGGCTGCCCGAAGACATAGAAATACCCTCTTGCCAATGTGAATAACAGAAGGAAAAAACCCCAACCAAACCAAAGAAAAAAGACACCAAAAAACCAAGCATGTTGCTCAGAGACACCTTTTGCCCATCTTCCCTGATCCTCCAGGTGACAGGCATTCACTGTGTCCTAGACTCTGCTCTTAGCGTGGATAATATCTTCTGATGCAACTACTTTTCCAAGATCTGTAGCATTTTTCCCAAAGATATATTTGAAGAGAAAACTCAGAAGACTACCTACATTTTTTTCTGTACAATTGGAAGCCTGTTATACAAAAGATTCATTTGTTTCAAAACAGCTTCATTGTCCATGGAAATGGAGGAGAAAATAAAGCCCCTCAATTATGTTGGTTTACTAAACCTTAGAAATGAGCAATTTTCTCTTTAAGTAAAACTTGGAGCAATGGTTTTCACAGCATGCAAAGTATTTGGAGATTCCTTTTCAAGACCAAAAATAACATTTTTCTTCCTTCCCCAAAACTGCTTCAGTTAGTGTTTTTTTTTGGAAGTCCTTTTGCTTCCATTGCTGCCTCAAGAAATATCTGGTCAAAGGCTACCAGACTAGGCTCTAAAATAGCATGTCTTTTTAGAAAAGTTTTGACTCTCTTAATCTATGTTTAAGTTGATGCCAGCTTCCTTTCCTACTTATCCATTCTTCCTTCTTATCCATGTCCCACTTTCCATGCTCTCATTCTTCAGGATAGGAATAGCATTAAAAGGCCCACACAGAACTGTTTGAATGTCCTTAAGTTTTTTTCAGAAATCAAAGGCAAAAAGGACATTATGATAAGGCAGTTGGATGTTCAATCTGTCCACAATGTCCAGCAATGAAAAAAATACCTCCAGTGACACATGGGCACTTTTTTCTCCATGCTGGTTTGCAGCATCAATGACAATAAAGAGAAAAAGACCTGCTCTTTGTACTTTGCCGAGTACATCAGTATTCTGCTGAGCACCGAGGCAGTGGACTTGATAACTTTATCTGCTCACCTGATCCAAGCAACTCAAAAAGAAATGTAGAATTATGTTTATTTCTGTGCTGGGATTCTTGTTCATAGCAATGCTGGCACCTGAAATCCAAGGCCCAATTTTGCAACGTGATGAGTGCAGTCAGCCGAGAGTGCTCTGCGCTGCTCAAGAGGCACTGAATATCTTGCAGGATGGGATCCTCAGAAAGATTTGAGTGTGCTTTTGTGAGCGTTTGACTTTCCTCTACAGACCCCTTAAGAGCAATTCTAAAGACAGATAACAGAATTCTTACAAAGTTCAAATGTAAATCTCTTCAGAATTATTATGTTCTCTAGAGGAGAGTAAACAAATAAACATAGTAAGAACTACAGTAATAATATTGCATTTATATAGAGATTTCCTTGCATTTTACAGAGCTTTTCATCTTAGGATCTCAAAGGGCTTTATAGATGGTACTTATCTAACCCTCCTAACACCTTTATAAAGGTAGCACTTAGGTATCACCCTCATTTTCAGATAAGAAACCAGAAATGGAGGCACAAGAGATGTTAGGCAATTTTGTTGTGTTTCTCAGGTAGTCTGTGGAAAATAGGACTCAGGTCTCCTAATTTTGTGTACTGACGTAAGAGAGATTATTGTAAATAGATGATATTTGAAAGTTCTTTTAAATACCAGATAATCTGAAGTTAATGGCAATCTTGTCATTTTTAATTTGTGTTTTCTTTGGCACCCTGTTTTTCTATTTTACAAACACTGAAAACATGTTTCTTGTAATTACTGTTGGAGGTTTTTATTTTTTTTTTTTTTCCCCTGGAAATCAGTTGATTTACAACAGGTAGTCTTAAAAATTGTTTTTGTTCTAGTTCATCTTTAATCATATCACAATCTAATGAATTATTAATCAATTGTGTCATATTCATTGTTCTGTCGGGAGAATGGCCATCTAATATCTCATCTTATTCCTCTAAATTTTGATGAAGAGAGAAATACCAGTGGTAGAAAAGAAGAGAGAAAATAGTTTATTATCATTTATGTACTGAAACAAAAATGTTGTTAGTACTTCTGTTTTGTAAAATAAAATGCAAATACTTTTGCCTTTTCCATTACTGTAAAGCATGAAATTGACATGCATTATTTATTTCAAGGCCTTTTCATCTTGGAGTAACTTGTCCATATCACATTTCACTGAAGCCTGCTGAAGAAATGCACAATTCAGATCAGAACAGGTATGTCAGCATCTTTCACATATTCTTTTTTTAACATCCCACGCCAATTGTGGTTGCCATTTTCTGAAGCACAAGGGATACTATTCTATAATCTGCAAAACTGGTCCCAAGAAAACATTTGAATTCTTATTTATGCTATTTCGTACTTTGGACAGCACTTCAGGAAGTGAAGAGGATACTCTTTTGTTCTAATATATGATTTTGTATGGCAAATGTTCCTTGAGCAAGAGCAAGTAAGCAAACATGCATTGTCAGTCTGATAAAAGCTATATTAAGGACAGCCATTTTAGTGGATGCAATATTCAGTCATTTCAGTTACTCCTAATTTGATTCTAAGTTACATACAGAATGTAAGTAATATGTTTAAGTAAAAAATGCTGTTATTACTTTTGTGTTGTGGAAAATATGATTAAGCTTTCTTGAGGGAGAGGTGTAAAAGCGAGTTTATCTGAAAGTTTTTTCTCACTAAATGAATGACAGTCTTGCAACATTTTAAGTTGTAATGCCTGAATAATTTACTGGAGTTTTTTATGTCCTTTGTTCTGGATCTTTGCCACTTTTGAAAGACTTGGGACTCAAATGGCTGGGATGCATACTGTATTACAGAATATGTATGTACCCGTAGTGCATTGTAGAATATTACACTTTTTGACAAAACTAGGCAGGAAAAAAAACATACTCAGGAGCATCTCCTGAAAGGGGGTGTTTTCTCACATAAATCTGGGAAGTTGTGACATGGAAGAGAAATTAAAAAAAGAAAAGAAATCAGGTTTCAAATGCAGCTCATACAAAGGTCTTCAGATATGGAGGCTTAAAGATCTAGATATATTAATCTGAAAACACTGAAACTGGTTTTAGGTTTTAAAAACAGGTTTCCTTTGAAAAGGATAGTCATTAAATGGAACTAAAAAAAAAAAAAACCAGCTCAATTTGGGAACAAAAAAGAAATATGTTGAATATTTAGAAATACTTGTTTTACTTGTTTGTAAAGTGTGTGTATCTGTACACAGGCAATAACTCAAATTCATGGGCTATTTCAGTACATTAATGATTATTTAAACTTAGGGCTCAGAAAAGGTAGGCTGATGTTACCATCAAAGAAGTAGCTCAGATATATCAATGCAGCCTGGGCTCAGTTTCAAATGAACTAGCTCAGGACCTGCTGTTAGGTCTGGCAACACAGAGCTTCCCACGTGATACAAAGCCTAAGCCTTCATCCAGATTCTCAGGTAGGTTTTGTGCTACCTGTACCAAACAAGCAAGTTGTAATCTAGCTCAAGTATTTCTTCAGGAACAGTGTAGTCATATTTTGAATCATAGGAATTTTTAAACTGTGGCAATACAAGCCATATGGGATTCTTAACTTTGATGAAATCTGATGGATCGTTTCACACATGGTCATGCTGAGTTTAATGCTAAAAGAAAGGACTCGAACAATCTCTTTAATATAATTATTTCTAAATAACAGTTTGTAAAAAGCATGCACAGACTGGTTAGCCATACTTTTTCTGACATGAGATTTTGAAATATTAACATTTTCCTTTTGGTGATTTTTGTATTTTCTTTTAATTGCATGACAGTTTGTCGTGAGGGAATAGCCACTGCTAAGCGCTCCCAACATGTTGAGGTAAATAGTGATACATCGACAGGGAATCTGTGGGGTCTTTTCTCGAAGTCACTGCCAGGTGCTAATGTAGGCCTAAATAAAATGTAAGCTTGTAGACTGCGCCATTCAATTATCTAGCATTTGAAAATTCAAATCTCAAGCTAGGGGATTTCACAGACATGAGATTTGGCCTTACAGAAATGTTAAGTAAACTCTCAAAAGCTACTCAGCAAAGTTAGTTTGTTGAAGAAGAAACTAAGACGTGCAGAAAGACAAAGTATTGTTATGAATCAACAATTAGCTAAAAGGTTTTCATGCTAGGAAAACGGGTAAGAGGTGCCTCAAGTTTCTCTATTAAATTTAATAATATTTTTAATGAGCTGGAAAAACAAGCAGATGGAATAATTAAAACAAAGGCACATACAGTAATTAATAAAGTGAAATTTTGTTGCGTGATACAAATTTCTGTTCGTCAGTTACTTCCAGAAACATGGTTGTGGAGAATTTCACTAGAGAGAAAAAGAAAAATCAGAACAATGGACATTGATGTATCAGATGGACTACATTGCTCATAAATGAGACAAATACTTTCTCCAAAGAGAACAGATAAAAGAACTATCCATATACATTGTAGTTAATGGTATGAATGCAGGAATTAGCATATGATCAGAAGGGACTGCTTAGTCCCCTCCATCTTGTTAGGAAGCGTGTGGAATGGAACGTGGAGTAACACCAAAAAAGTTAGAACCATGCTAAAAATGTACTGATTATCTTATTTGGATTACTATGTTCAGATCTGATCACTTGGGTTTTGGTATCAATAATGAAGAGAATAGAGGGTCTGTAGGAGTGCACAATTTAAAGTATAGCTGAAACATGCTTACATCGGGAGAGAGAGAAAAGCATTACTTGTTGACCGAGCACAGAAGAGAAATAAGAAAAGACATGGGAAAAGTATGTACAATAAAACTACTCTTTTAAGTACATGTCTCTTTTTAGATCATTCTTTGTGTTGTATACTTTTGTTAAGAGCATCTTCTGTCTTAACAGGAACAGAGTATTCAATTAAAATGAATAATGGAAAATTTAAAAGAGGAGGAAATGTTTGTTAAAAAAAAAAAAAAAATGAAACAGTGCAACTCATTGCCACTGCTAAGAAAGGAATATTTATTTACCTGTACAACAGACCGCCCAAGTTTATAAGAGAAAGGAAGACAGTGGCAGCAAAAGCTTAAGGACTTAAAATGTGGAATTTACAGGTTGGTTTTTGGAGGAATATTCCCTAGAAGTCAGATTTGTGCATTTCATATCTCCTTCAGCATATATGGGAGGTGGCATAGTGGATGAAAATATACTGTGGGTGTTCTTCAGTAGGAAATTCCTGTACACCTATGTGCACAACTAGTTTTCTTTATTATGGAGTGTTACAGAAAGTTTTCTGTATTATGGAGTGTGGGTTTTTTCATACTTTTTTCCCCATACGTGCTATTCTGCCAGTACTCTGGACTTAAAATGAACTAATGGACAGTACCCCTCATATTCCTCAATTCATTGTCAATAAAAGTGCTACAGAATTGCTTTGTTGTTGTGAAATCTATCACAGACTCACCAAGAAAAGAAAAATGAGAAAATATTACCCTGCCAACTGAGTCCAAAAAAATAATTTTAAAGCAGAAACAGTGGTTAATGTGCATTTATGCCAGTGCTTGATGTCATCAGTATAAGTGCTTTCCTTCCGGATAACTGCATCTCTGCTATACAACTAGTTCATTATTTTGCTCATAGGACAGAAAAGATTAACAGCCTGCATAGTGCAGTGTGTCAAACTGCATTTGGTATAGAAACAGTGTGTTACCCTCTAGTTTATCCATTGCTTGGGTGGGGCTTCAAGCATGAATATCATGTATTTGGACTGTAATGTAGTTCAGAATGTGACGTGCAGAGTAGAAGGAAGGAAAAAGTGGGAAGAAAAGTGGGAAAATGGGGCAATTTAAAAATGAAAAGGGATATGTTAGGCTGTGGTATTCTCGACCTTCCTGATCATCACAGCTCGTCATACCAGTGAATTGTGAAAGTCATACAGGCATATATCAGTTCCTTATCCTGGTATTTCCAGCTCTCTACAGACTAGTTGCAGCAGTTTGGCATCACCCCTTCCTGTAAGATAACAACCTTCTGCGGGAGTGAATTTCTTCTAGATTTGTGTAATAACCCTCTAGGAGGGCAAAGCCAAAGAGTCAAGGGAGAGTTCCCTCGGGCAATGGGACCTGTGCTGGGAAAGGGAAAAGTGGCCCAGGTGTCAGATGGCTTTCAAACTTCTGCATCTGAATCATCTACAAACGCACACTACAAATCAGCAACAATGTAGGATAATGCAAGGAGAAGTTTACCCCAAATCCCCTTTTTCCAATAAGTCCTCTACCTGATTTTGTGTATGTTGCTGATGAGGATTATTGCAGGATTTGTTTTAAAGTAGTGTTTCCTTTTTGAGAGTGTGGGTTATCTGAGGTCAGTTTGCATGTGGAATTAAGGCAATTGACAAATTCATTTCTTTGTCTCTTTTTCTCAATAATTTCCTCTAAGACCATCTACCTGTTCCTTTAGATCCTAAAAAAACCCACCCAAAACCAAAAACCCCAAACAAAAACCAGACAAAGAAATCCTGTATTTTCTCATCTGATCAGCCTCTATCTCGTAAGATTTGGGAAAAGGAAGAGATTACTCTTTTTATTTCTATTTTAAAGGTATTTGGAGTTGTTTGGTTAGGGTGAGGATGAGAAATATCCTCTCGAGTATGTCTGTCCTAGCTGGATATACATATTCAAGAAATGGATACTGGGCCAGATCCCCAGCATGAAGTCAAAAGAGCTCTGTTAATGTAGACGAGGTAAGGATTTGGCACAGACAAATGTATGAGTATAGAAGTGCCACAGCTCACCGGGTGTTATTACAAAAAGTCTGTCTCTTGCTGGCATTGACTTTCAAAAACAAGCTGTGCTTAGCACCTCTGAGTTTATAAAGATCACACAGCAACCTACATGCTATCAAAGCTTCGGGAACAAATAAATAAGCAGCTTATCTCTCAAGGTCTTTCCCCCTGATTTTATTATAAGTGACAATAGAACCAAAGTTGTAAAGCAGTATAAGATCTTCAGCCCAAATATGTGCTGTGTATTTTTTCACATTGTCTGAATCTGCTGTTGGATGATTTTCCTCAACAAATTGTAATATTAGGTTTTTTTAGATCTGTCAGAGCTTTGAAATTAATTCTCACTTTTGTTCTACAAAAGGCATGCAATATTTTTCACACATCTGCTTTAGGAGAAATGAACCTCCATTGACACACACACGTTTTAAAAAAGAAATGTCAGTTTTATGGATCTCTCTGTCTTCATGCTGTAGTCTTTGCAGAGCTATCTGTGTCTACACAGAGAAAATTCAGGGAAGCTCCATTGTATTTTAAGCTTTGAAACAGATACCTTGAATGAGTGAAAACCAAGTAATTTCACTCGTCCCTTGAGAAATGTAATGAAAACCTTAAGGCAAGGATTTGCCCACTGTCTGAGGTAGGTGTGTAAAATTTCACATAGTAAGATGACAACAAAGTAAGATTTCTTAGCTACTTTTCTACTGTCGTTCTTCATCAGCTGTGAAACAATAACAATCATGTTCTTGCTCTAATTCTCCCACTCTGGTAAAATCCATCTGTGAAACTGATGGGGATGACTGAGCAGAAACAACAGGCAGCCAGGCCTTTTCAGCAGGAGGGAATCATTATAAATATGAATCACACGAAGTAATATAAGCAAAAAGGCTACCTTGCCCCAGGTTTTAATTCAGCCTCTACTACCTAGTGTCAGAGCCCTCTCTTTCAGCAGCCAGCCCTTCAAGAAATCTTCCTCTTTTTGAACGGTGGAGTAGGTTGTGCCTTTGCCTCCTGCCATGCGATGCCAGACATTCCCAATGTAAAGTCAGCAAAGGCACATGCCTGGAATGGATTGTGTTGGAAAAACTGATTGGAAAAATAATTTTTCGCCTATTTAATTCATTTGTGTTCTGTGTCCAAATGTGAGAGAGTAAATTGATGGGTTGTATTTAGGCTATTAGTGATGTGGTTTGGCCATAATTAAGCGTGAGCCAATATGCCTTTTTATTTTTCTTTTGGTTTCCTGCTGACCTATGTCATCTTTTACCCTTCTGTAACACAAGCGCATTTGGTAGCTTTACCCGGTGGCAGGGGCTGCTCCCGCTCCAGCAGCATCCATTGGATGGCTCTAGTGGGAGGTCTCGCAGGAGCCCCCGCTGTCAGGCTGTTCCCTACTTCTTAGCTCAGCACATAATCAAATGGTGCGTAGCCACACACTGACTGCCACATATTTCCTCCTGCCATGTCATTATTCATTAGCGTCTGGAATTGCTGCCGCTGGCTTCTGCAAATGAATGCAAGAGCCCTAGGTGAGTTAAAATAAATAAAGCTTCTTGCTGGCCCCCTAATGGACTATTGCCTGCCACCCGAGGAGGGAAGGAATCCGTCATTACTTCAGGCAGATAAGAGGGGCTACAGTTACTCACCTGAAGTAGGCCACTTATCGTCCTATCCCTGGGCTGAGTCAAATCTTACATGTGTTCACCAGATGGTGGATTCCCATAGTTATTATTCTACAGGCTACAAGAACATGAGGAGAATGAAGAACAACTCAGCCTGCATGTGCTCCTCTCCATCAAATCTACTCACATGTGAATTGAAATACATTAGCACAGAGTGGTACCTAAAAATTTGAAATATAGTAACCCAATGATAATAACGTATTACTAGTCCTATTGCCATGCATTGTATTTATTCTATCTGAGCCTCTCAGAGAGGGCAACATCATTCATAAATGAAACGCACTGCCTCTCTGGTAGTTAGGGCTGCCTGACCAAAATACAGAGTTAACAAGCAATTTCTCCCTTACCCTATCAGGACACACCTGATCAATCCATAGATTCTTGACACATTTTTTTAATGTTAAAATGTGCTTTATGATACTACAGAGTGTTCAGCTTATCTCAAATTACAAATTTAAGAAAAAGTAACAATATATCAAACTTTAAGATGAAACCTCTGTATGACCTTGAGAGTTGATACTGGAGCTGGTAGAGTTCAATGTCTTCATTAGTGACCTGGATGATGAGGTAAAACTCAGTCCCAGCAAATTTCAGGGGATGCTAAGTGAGGGGTGGGGGTTGATATCCCATACAGTAGAGCTTTAATTGAGTTAAACCAAGGGACTGGGAGACTGGGCTGACAGAAAACTCAAAACTTTTAACGGAATTCATAACAGCCCTGGGACTATGATGGATACCAACAGTGTGTGCTCATTGTAAATAACGTAAGCTGCACCCTTGACTACATTAGGAGAAGCATGGCTAGCGGATGGAGATTATCTCCCTCTACCTGGCACAGGTTGGGCATCACCTGGAATACTGTATCCAGATTTGGGCTGCCCTTTTGCAAGAAGGATATTGAGAAAGTAGAGATGATCCAGCAGAGGACCCACAAGAAACGAAGGGCCTGTTGAGCTTGACCTAAGATGAGAGGTTGAGGGGGCTGGGTTTGTTTATTCTGGCAAAGAGGGAACTGAGAGGGGAAGCAGCAGCATCCTACAACTAGGGAGACACAGGAGAACAGAGCCAATCTCTTCTCTGTAATGCCAGATGGTTAAAGAAGGGATACTTGGGTGAAATGTATTCACTAGGAGGGTATCAAAGTGCTGGTTATCCAGAGAGGCTGGGGAATTTCCATTTGTGGTGGTTTTAGAAACTTGGCTTGTTCTGGCGTTGCTGGTATGTCTGCTTGAGACGGGAGACTGGACTAGATGATCAGCTGGAGGTCCTTCCCTGTGACTCTGTGGTTGCATTTTAACTCACAGCCATTTAATCTGTCTGAGACTATTTCTCATACACATCCTGCAAGACTTGTCTTGCGTGAAGCTGTGGGTTCTCCTTCACACATTCGGAAGTCCTCACGTGGACTAGCGAACCTAAACACTTCTGTCATAACAAAGTTAAGGGAGAAACTTATCTGTAAACTTACAGCATTGTCTGAAAAAATCCAGTCTATGGAGAAAACATACAACGTTGTCTTGTGGATACTAGGTATTTTGCTTCTGTTCTTCGAATGCTGTAGCCCACATTGGTGTCAGCATCATCATACTTGTTTGTTTCCTTTGGGAAGCCTGCTGCCCGACTTTGTCATCCTTAATGACGAAAAGATTCCTCCATGTTAACACTTTACTATTTGAATATGTAGCTAAAATGTTGAAAGATTTCATGCTGTTGTGAAGAATGCCAGAAAGTTGTTTAAAATCTTAGGGAATTTCTCACTGAAGCTAATTAAAACTTCTCACTGAAAGATTAAAAAACCAGACTCAAAAATTGTTCAGTTTTTTCCTGCAGCAATATCTCAAACACTAGAACTTTTAGCATTTCCAGCTGCAGATCTTTTGCTTTTGGAAGTTCTTTGAATACAATTTTAAAGCTGTCTGATGTTTTCTTTTGCTGTACCAACTGTTGAAAAGCAGTGTGGTCTTGTAAACATGCCAGTACAAGTGAAAGAGTGCTATAGTGTTAGTCTCGTGGGATCTCACAGTAAAGGGGATGGAAAACTCATCCTCAAGATTCAGCAATCAGAAAATATGCAACCACATGGAATTTTATAGCTCTGACTACTTGCAGTGGTTTTACTATATCCTTAACTTTTAATGCAGAGATATTAAAACCACCTTATACAGGTGTGGCAATACCTCACTTTCCTGGAAGGTAATAAATATCATGTTAATCAGTGGTCAGTCTTTCTGTGATATGGCAAAGCCACACTGTTATGACAAATGGCTTTAAACAAGTTCAGCGCTATAATTATGGAAAAGGTTACATTGTTCTACAATTATCCTTTTAATCAATCTTGCAGGATAATCATCCTGCCGAAAAATCTGTTTCTCAATACCAATTTCATTATCTAGGTGATTCTCATCACTAATCATTAGAGTGTGATTCACTATATTCTTAACAACTCCTGTTTTAACTTTAAATGGGTGATTAGACTCAATATACAGGATATTACCTGCACTATCGTCTTTATAATACATTCTCCTTCCCAACTGTCAGGCCATCTCTCCACTAATAAATGTAAAAAAGCATTTCTTATTAACATCCTTTTCCATAGTAAATCATATTCAAATGAACATTACTAATGAAAGAGAGGGAGGGAGAACAGTTCTTTTCCTGATGCTCCATCTTTCCAAACATTGAGTGGGAAGGCACAGGGCAAAACTGGGAACCTCCAGGCTGTCCTGGAAGGTTGACATATCTGAAGTAAGAAGTATGAAGGCAATAGTTACTCTTGACCTTTGAACTTGCACAGGTTCCCTAGATATTCTACCATAGAAACAAGAAAGATTTTGCATAAAAATAGGACTGTGTTTTCTTCTGTTGTGGGAGTTGGCAAAACGTTGAGCTGTCATAAGTCCCTGTTGGGATCTTGAGGCTTCTGGGGACTCTTCTTGCATGTGTTACTTGTACCAATCCAATATGCCAGTGTCTGGCATAATTCTGGGCATCTGTAAAATGTCTACAGTATTTGGCTACCTCTTGACTTATGAGAGCTTCAATATCTATATTAAACTAGAGTAAGGAAGTTATATGAGTAATTTAATTTTTTTAAAGATTACCTATTACATTTTTTATTTAATACTGAGGTCTCTATCATCACATCATGCCAGGGAAATACTTCCCAGGCTAAGTTTTTTGCATCAGTTTCCAATGGACCCCACCTAGTGATGTCTAAAGGGATTGCAACTTTCCATTTAATTAAAAACAAGTCTTAATTACTTGGGAAGATGGGGATTTTTCCAGTTTAAAAGACAGCATATTTAAAGTAACATATAAACATCAGTAAAAAGTTTCAGTGGAATGCTTTTTGGTGTGTTGCTTTTCAAGACCTGCAAGTGCTTCCCTGTGAAAAGTAACTAGAATCAGAGTGTTTAATTATATCGCTTAATTGTGAAGTTCCAATTTCCTGGTAAACTCCCCAGTTCCGACTGTTTGATGCAAACAGAAGTTCAGTCCTATCCAGAGCCTGTTTAACTCTGACCGTGACAAGGTCCCTGTTGTGAGCGTAAACTGACTTTGGAGATGATTGCTTCTTGACACTTTGCCTGCCACTTTTGTGTGTAGATTTATGTACTATACATTTTCATTGAGCATTTAACCCTGAATCTTTATATGAGCCTGCCATAAAGCACGTGCCTATCATCCAGGAAATGCTTGGCAACACTTTTCCTAGACAGGAGTTATTTTAACATGAATAAGAATTAATTGTACCTAATTTCTAATATCCTGGGAAATAATTTCTGCCAGCTGTAAAAAAGAGCTTTAATTAATCTATAGTTATGAAGTATTAATTTTCTTATTCACTTGAAATAATTCATTAGTATGTTTGGATAAACTTTTTCCTGTTTTTTGCTACCATCACGGTGATCTACGGAATGAAAATGCGAAAAATAATCATATCAGAAATGGTGTATAATCGAATAAGTCTCATGGACGTTGATTGGCAGAAGATCTGCTAATATACTTACTACCTGTGAGAGTAAACAATGAGTGTATGTTTTCATTTAAGGCTGGAGTCTGCTCAGTTGCTACTAATACAGACAAAGGTTTGTGGAGAGTGAAAAAGCTGCTCTGTCACAATGACTTATACAAGCTTAAGCAGCAGACTTCCTAAACCAAGACTTATCACTTCAGGGTTATTTCCATGTGACCTGTGGAGGATGCCCATGAATAGCGGGAGAAGACATGCAGTTTTCTCTGCTGTAGGGCTGAGCTTCTCGGTGCAAGACTAGAAGGCAGTCCTGGGTGTTGTGAAGTAATCATTAAGTTACACGCTTGTCATTTCTTGTACATTCACTCAGAACTAATGCACATCACTTTTTCCAATTATAATCATTCCACCATTTAACAAGCACAAAAGGCCTTAGATTCCAATTTGCCACTGATGCTTCATTCTCACTTGCTTATTTCTTGGCATTTAGGTCAGGCTAGGTTGTGCACAGCTCCAATAATGGGGTATATTCACCCTTCGTACAGCAAACATACAAATGATGAAGGCTAGAACAGCTGGTCTCACAATGTGAGAGCAGATCATTTCCACTGGTATGGAAATTTCTCTATTCATAGTTTTCCTTTCAGTTATTGTAAATACATTTTAGTTTTTTGGTTTGCTTATTACCAAAGCCAAACAGAAAGCACACGATGATATAGCAGATACAGTCCTCGCCACAATTCCTTGCTCGCTAAATCAAAGTTTCTCTAGTAAGCATGTCACATTTCATTTAGCTTTTCAAACCTTTCCACAGCTAAAAACAAACACGTGACTCCCCACCGCCTCCCCCCAAACAAAACAAGAAACTGAAAAAAAACCCCACAAAAACCAAAACACCAAATCACAGCTGCTGAAATCCCTAGTCTTTCATCTTAGTTAGCCTCTCGCTAATGACAAGTAACTGGAATGTGGAATCAACCAGACGATGTGTCAATAAACAAGCTTTGGCTACATAGTAGCCAAGAATTAGGTGAGTCTAGCACAGCATGTAAAATGCTATGCTTTTTTTCTTCTTTCTGCTGAAAATTGCCTACTTCTGCTGGAGTGCTTTACAAATTTTGAGCTCAGATCTGCTTATTTCTATGAGAGTATTCAGTAGGAAATGGAAGCAGGGATGTCTGCTCTCCTTTTCCCCCAATATAGTCTTGCCCTTGCCTCTCCCGTATGCAGGCATCAGAGTTGTCCAGCGCGAGCAGTAGATTTGTTGCTGGTGGAATAGCCAGTCTTGGCCAAGTGATGAACCAAGGACTTGAAGCCACTGTTTTTGAGAAGTGATGCTGTCTGCCTGCTCATTCACAATTTTTAGGGAGAGAGGAGCAATGCAAACTCCTTCAAGATTCTTGAAGGTACATTGCTGCTGACAGACCACCCTGTCCAATGCCAGGCAGAGACTTGTGGCCCCAATTTTGTCCTGTATTAAAAAGATCGATTTCATTTATTGCTTATTCACACATCAGTGACAAATGAAAGTACAAAACACAAAGTGAGTAACACAGTGCCAAAATGAAACTGAGGGATACTTGCAGCAGCAAAGTACGGTTACTGTCTCTGCTCTAGTATGTGTCAGAGCGTGGAGTCAGAATAAGCTGGTTCGGCCATTGCCTGTGGTTGTCAGTGGTGGCATCAGCATGGCTGTAGTTGTTCAGTGCAATTGAGATCCTCTTCTGATGGATCCCTCTGGGTACAATCTTCTTTCAAATCTGGCTTTGCTGGTAGTAGGGTACAAAGCAATTGTGTAGAATGCTAAGTTCTTAGAAATTTGGTTTTTCATTGCGTTTGGATGATGGAACAGCACTTCTAGCGCACCTAGAAGCTGTGTGTTTTTCCTGCATAATGGTGACAAGTGTTTTCAGGAAGGGGACGAGCTACTGTTTTGCGGCTATTTTTGCAACAGAAAATAAATATAATAATATTTTCTTTCTTTCTTTCTTTTTTTTTAATTAAACCTAACACTATTCCTTTAAATACTAAAAAAAAAAAGTATCAAATTAAAATTAAAATTTTCATATAGCTCTAATTAAGTGAAACTGCACTGATTTTTCCCAATAAAATTATAAATTTCTGTGATTGCTATTCTGGAACAAGTAATTAAAGAAAGGAGGACATGCTGCTTGAAAACTGTGTGTGACTCAGATGCACAAGACATCCTCCTCTGAAACTCCCTTTCTCAAGTCTGTGTTCTCCCAATGCCTTAGTGAAATCTCTTAAATGAAGTTATTTCTCTACTAAGGAAGACATTTAATGACTAAATATACTTTAAAATATATAATGTATCTTTCTGCTTCATTAGTATTTCTCATATTTGTTAACATTCTGTTTCAAAATATCCTTTCAAATTTGCTTTCTCAGAGCTAGGAGTCTCTGAAAAAATACTTGGATGAGCTATACAGTGCACAAACTTTTCTCTCAAACTTAATTTTAAGACATAATTGACTTGTTATCCCCACAGTATTTTCCTCCCCGATTGCAAGAAATGCCAGTCTGTCTCTGTAGATAATAAATGATGGAGATGCAAACTCTGTAATGGAATTTCACATGTACCTCACACAGCCTGAAAGATGAGAGTCCTCTAGATAATATGTGATTGCTTCACATGCAGTGCTGCATGTTCTCCTAAGCTTTGCCCACTACCAAGTACAGGGCCATACAAGTGTGATTTTTTTTTTTTTTTCTGTCTGCATTGCCAATAAAATCAGTTTGAATTCAACTTGCAATTCATGCTAAGACAATTTAAGGAAATACTGCAACAAGAGCGAGGCTGGGGGTTTTTTCCCTTCTTTTTTCCCCTCTCTTCTGCTATAAAAGCATTGGCTGGTAGAATCACTGTATTTACCGCTACATTTGAAAGATATTCAGGTACCTAACTCCCAGTGCATTCAACATATTAAATATTATTCAATGTTGCTTTTTATTAACATGCTAACTAATAATTAATTATGGACTCAGTAATGTTTCTTCCCGTTCCCTGTAACAAAAATTATATTCTGTTATAATATTGGGGATTTGTAATGAGTTTTTTCTCTTTTAAGAGAATTCCTATTGTATAGATCTTCTTTCACATAGGAATATCTTTGTGTATTATTTTTTGATAAACAAATAGAAATGCCTTTTTTTTCTTTTAATGCTTTTAGTTGTCCTTTACTTTTAATTCTTTTTATTAACACTTAATATGAAGTAGATGATTTTGCAGTTGTAGTCCTGGTCTGAAACATTTTTTATGGTAGTCTTTGCTGTATGTTAAAGGATCACTTTTTCCCCCCCCCCCCCCAAATGTAAATTTCTGAAGCTTTGGTAGTATGTATGTTGCAAAAAAGTTCACTATCTGTTTTGTTGTTAATAGCTATGTTTTCATACTTTGATTTTTCATTCACATTTTAAAAGACTTCCTAAATTTTTATTGTGAGTGAGAAGAAAACAGGAAGTAGATAAAATCACTATTTTTAAAAATTAATTCTATAGTATAGATGAAATAGCTATGTAATAATTAACTCCCTACCTATTTTACTATTGCTATTTGTACTATTCTTGTAAGGAGGAAGCTTGGGGGCCAGGATGTACTAAGTTTTCTCAGACAAACAGGTCACACTATCACTAAAATCAGTAAGGAGAATTTCACTTTTTCCAGTGAAAATTAGATTTAGTTCAAGAACAAGAATTTGGCCCATGTGTAAATTCTATATATTTACGGTATACAGTGATATATTACAGTTTACATTTAATTAAGTAAAAAGTTCTATGTATGTAATCTGGTCAGGAGATCATGGATAAACTCCTATTATTAAGAAAAGATCTATAGGATATTTTATTTTGATAAAAGGTCAGAACATTGGGCTTAGGTGTTGTGACAATGCATTCGAGCAACACTGTTCTGCCAGATACTGATTGACTACTGACTCTGAAGACAAAAATGTTATGTACTTTCTTACCAACATCACTTTTTCACAGAGGCCTCTCTTTCAAGATTTCCCATCATGTGTTGACTTGGTCTGATGCGACTCTTTTAGTGAGTTAACTGTGAACAGCACAGAATACTTTTATTTGAGATCACAGGCGTATTTAGTCTCTAACATCTCTTAGCAGTTTGTAATGAACAAACTGATTCAGATAAAAATCTCCATCAGTAACACTTATGGAGGTTTAAACAAGAACATGAATTTTGAAAAGTCTGGCCAGTCTTTAGAATGTTCATACATCTCCAGCAGGGAGTCAAGAATCAAAATTCTAAAATATAATAATTAAAATAAAGTAATACCATATCTTTGCCAAAACCACTTATGCAGAGGGAGTTGTTTTCTTGTGAATTGGCTAAATTAGAGTTTTAATCCTTCAGATGAACAGAGGAGAGATTTGTCACATGCTGATTAATCCCATCGGATCCAGTCAGACCACTTATTTGCAGTTCCTGAAGACAGAATCTGGAAGTTTGTAGGTTTTTCTGGTTACTCTGATACATTATTGAAAATAGTACTTGTACAGTTTTGATATAGTTGGTATCTCTTTTTGCTTCCAGTTAGACTTTCTAGTCAAATTCACCATGCGGCAACAGAATTATTAATGTGAAGAAAAAACCACAAGTTTTGTTGATTTACCATATCCTTTATCTTTCCTGTGCATATGTGCACACCAATTTACTCTTTCGTTCACATGTTCTTAAGCAGCTTCTGTAAACTGGACCAGGGAAAAGTAAAAGCAAGGTAATGTCATACTGTTCTCAGTCTTCATTTAAATCCTGAGTGGTTCCAGTGTGGTTTTGTTGGCCTGCTTTATTGGTTGATGTTAATAATTGATAAAACTTTGCCTAATGTTTAGATCGCATAAAATGCTATTTTAGACTGTGGAATATTCATTCTTCCTTCAAATTCTTCCTCTTCTGATTGTTCCTGGCATTTAGCAGTCATTTCTCCCAGTAGTGTTGGGTAGTGTTGTTCAGCTCCTTTTGCATTCTGGCATCCTAGGCAGGGAAATTTCAGAAAATCATATAGCGCTGGCCAGTACGCTGTTGCCCTTTACTGTGTTTCTTCCTGTCATTGTTTTGGGTGAAGTGGAGGAAGAACATAACCCTTTCTCAGAGAGTGTTAGGGAGACAGGGAGGCATGAAAACCCCTGCAAACACTTCTGGAGTTGCTGTTGCCATCTGAAGTGAGGGAGGACCTTTCCCAAAGTAAATACAGGGAGGCAGGACCTGCGAGAGGTTCATTTATTTCTGACACTCTCTGGTATTGAGTCTTTAAGCAGGCAGTCAACTGGATTCTCCACTGAACCTTCAAATCTGGAAAGCTCTTCTTATCATTTGTTGAGATGCCACTTTCTTGGATGAATGCCCATAGCCATATGGCATTGAATTAACACAGATTTTCACTGAATTAACACAGATTTTCAAATTTCATATGTTCTGATACCAGCATTGTTAGCTAAGTGGAAAGCAGCAATGAATGCTGATTCTTAAACAAAACAAGCAACTATTATTTGGTTTTATCACTGTAGTTTCCCTAATGTGTGCTGTCATATAATAAATAGAAGGAAGCATCTCTGTGCTGCTGTGCTGCTTATTTGGGTCAGGCTAGGGGAGACCTCAGGAGGTCGTCTAGTCCAACCTCTGCTTGAAGTAGGAGCAACACTGGCTGCGGGGCTTTGGTCAGTCAGGCCGTGAAAGTGCCCACAGCCAGAGATTCCACAACTTCTCTGGGAAACCTGTTCCAGTCCCTAATTATCCTTTTAACGATTTTTCTTTTCATTATACCAAGTGTCCTGATTTAATCTGTGACCCTTGATTCTCTTTCTCCTGCCTCACCCTCAGTCAGGAACCTGGATCTGGAACCAGGTAACCTCCCCACTGGCACAGGAGGCTGCTGTGCGGTCCCCCCCGAAGCCACCTCCTCTCTAGGCTGAACAAACCCTGGCCCCTCGGCCTCCCCTCACAGGCCATGTGCTCTGAGTCCTTACCTGTGTTGGTGGCCTCTGCTGGACTCCAATCTCCATCATCGTTCGGTACTGGAGAGCCAAAACTGGATGGGCTGTTCAGACGTGCCCTAATGAGTACATAGGAAAGGAGAGGAATCGATGTCCTTGACCTATTAGCTGAGCTGCTGATGGTAATAGCCCAGTGTGCTGCTTGCTTAGGAAAAGAAAAGACATAATTTCAACTCCTTGAAACTGCTAAGTTTCTTATTTAAGACTGGTGTTTCAGAGCCTCGATTTAGCCATGTGATTTATTTGAGTGAAATAGCTGGACATTTGAAAGAATCTGTTGATGCAAGTGGAAAATTTTTCCATGACCTTCAGTGGTTTTAAATCTCATCCTTAACTTATTTTTGGTAGGATCTTTTGTTTATATTAACTGACCCCTTATTTATGTGGACCAACAGATATATCTCATTGCTTAAAAAACAACTGTACTTTTCTTAAAGGTATAATGTTACATCAGGCTACTCTAGCTGTATCATGTGATCAAATATGGTCATTACATCTTTTAGTGAGATATATGTTTGTTCTGTATCGTGATATCAGTTTAAAAGTGTCACTTCCCTTGAGGAGCGAGCAATTATCTGTAGGTAACTCACATTTTCTCTCTACCTCTATGACAAGAATCCAGCAGCAAATCTCTGGTCACTGGCACATGATCTTCTGTTTCCTAACAAATTGTGCCTCTGTGCTGCACTGTGCCTTTACAGTTTTAAATAAGATCCTGACATCTGTGTCATTGTGCTGCGTTGTATCTTCATGGGAAATTCTTTTTTCTTAATTTAAAGGCACTGTTTTTCATCAAATGACAAGCATACATTATGGCTCTCCATTTTAACCAAGGTACTAAAGGCTATTTCAATTTGACTACAGCAGTTTTCTGCCAAATGGCTACTCTAAGTTATATTGTGCACATTACCCACCAGAAAGCACAGAGTTGATGAGAGTGCACTGTCAACTACACCACACATCGATATGGAGGTTATTTGATTTGAAATTGGATTCTAGCCTTCCTTGATCTGTTGTATAAATGGAGACACAGGTGTTGAGGAAATTCTCATGAAGTTTATGAAGAATGTGGTGTACTTTTTTTTTTTTTCCTCTTGGAGTTTGGCTTTTACTTTGTTAAGAATTCAGTTCCAGGTCTGATAAATATTCAGAGATAAAGTATAAGGTTTTTTTTTTTTAATGGAAAGAAAACTTGCAAAAATTATTCATTGCGTGGATTTCTGCTCTGATATTAGTCAGGTGTAGGTTGCACACTTTTGTAGCAGGGTGCCTTTTTGACCCTTCTTTAAACATTTAAGACTTAGTTCAGTAGTTCAACCAATTGATGAGACATGTTTCTTAGAGTACAGTGCCTTCAAAAGTACTCTAAATATATAATATTCTGAGAGACATGTCAGTCATTGTCAAGATGAAAATAGCTTAAACGCTAAGTTCCTTGTAAACTGTGTCCTTGTCTTAGGGGCCTATTCATAAAGCAGTGGTTTACTGTATCTGTGACACCTAAAAATGCTTGAAAAATAGAGGTACACGATTTCATTACAGGGCAGATGGAACTGTAGATATTACGATTCTGAGGTGGGGGGTGGGGTGGGAGGGAGAACTTGCTGTACAACTTGCATGCATACCGCCAGCATGTGCATGGCCCTAAGGGCAGCACACTGAACTTCACAGAAAACATATTAAATGGGCATGGGGGAAGCATCCTTTGACCTACATAAAGGAGCCTTTGTGTAGATCTCATGAGCAAAAGTTGGTATTTTCAAACAGATAAAGATATGCGGCTTCTTTGGAATCAAAGGTAGATTGGCAACACTTTTCAGGAAATGGCAAAATCATTATAAGTGTGTTTGGTATTCACTGTAGAACATTCATCATTGTGAAAGGTTTTGGCATCAAGGAGGTTGTAATACGTGATCCCACATGAATCCCATCGTAATTTACTATTAATTGATGTTCATCTGTTGTAAAGTGCTGCTACTAACTTAAAAGGAAGCAGAATGAAAAAGGAAAACACAGTGCCCTAACAAGTCCTTTGCAGCCTGGCCCTGTGATGGATTCAGAGATAACGGTAAAGTGATTAGCTCAAGACTCTCTGAATTTGCCAAGGAATGGGAAGCACTATGAAGGCAGGGAAGGGGGGATGTCTTGCAAAACTTGGCATGTGGGATCGAATTAGCTGTATCATTCAGACCATTTAGGAAGTTCTTTTGTGAGTTATCATACCACATCCATCTTTTGACAATGAGCTGAAATTTGGCTTTTGGAAAGCATTCCGTACAGAAAGGGTGTTGTGAAATGTGCCAAGTAGTATGATCTGAATCTGGAATACCCTGTATTTATTTTGAGGATTGGAAAGAAAGTTCTCACCAATAGAAAGCACCTGTTGGGCTTGTTAAAAGCAACAGAAACACCTTAATATTGTGAAACAGAATATTTTACTGTGTGGTGCTAAATGTATTGTAAAATTTTTGTTTTGCTAGAAAATCAGAGGCAGTAGGACACGAATAAATTTTTTTTACACACAAACATTTTCTGTCTATGATTTAAGAAATCTCAATCTCTGCTGTGCTGCTGTATTAAAATGCATTCATTAGATATGTTAGAAATAGCAGGAATTACACTTCAGTTTTATCTAAACTGTTTCCCTGCTGCGTATTGTTTTGCTGCGCTGGCTGAATTTTTTTTATATCCTACACAAAATTGAAACTTTCAAGTTAGCTTCCATGTTAATGAGATGGAAATAATTCTTGAGTGGGGAAGCTTGTTAAAAGATTTCTCACAATGATATAAAATAATACAATAAGCAATTGCTCACTCATGTATTTCACTTCCTCTGCTAACTATCAAGAATTTTTCAGTGTTGCGTTTTTTTCCCTGATTTGCACATACCTGTTTGAAAAATTCATGCTCTTCCCTCTAAGTAACCTGCCTCCTGTTATTATAATTTTATAACAGTAGCACGTATAGGCCATGGACTCTTGAGTTAAGCACTTTACAAATATGTAACAAAGATAGTCACTGCACAGGAGAACCTACAGTGTAAGTCTAAGGTTTACACTTGTACACAAAGGATGGATAAAACAGGGATAATATAAGGGAACAATGAGACAGTACTTGCCATTATGAAAAACAGTGGTCAAGGCAATGCAGCTGCTTAGCATCAGGCATTATGGCAGGAGAGAGCAGTAGGACGGGAAACCGGAGGGGGACTCATGGCTTTGTGAAAATCCCAAAGAGCCCCCGACCTCCACCTTTTTCTTGCTGTAGATTGTTTTTACACTGTTTTAATATCCATCTACAGGGCAAGTTAAACCAAAACCGAGTCCTTGTTATACAGCCATCCCCTAGCATAGTTATAATTTGACTCAATGCATAGCGGAGGCTGGGTTTTCACCCAGGCTTGCAGGGCAGGGCTTGAAAGCAGCCCCCGAGAAGTAGCGTGCACCTCACACTTTGTGTTGTGTACTGTCTCCCAGCCGCTTCCCAGGTGACCAGGCCTAACTATTCCTGCCCTTCTCATTTTGATCTTTACATCTCTTGATACTGCAGAGGTGATTTTAATTGGAAGAAAAGGTGGACAAGGATGATAACAGGAATATAGGTTTTGTTGTTTTCAGTTGTACATTGGCTTCTTGGGTAACTAAGGAGTAAGTAGCATTGACACCAGACATTTTATGTGCAACCGCTGCTGAGTTGTCCAATGATTTAGTAAAGCAAGGCACATTTGCAAATAGGGCAGCAGGCGCGTGGTGGTGGCAGCAAAACTGTCCCCTGCTCGAGCTCTGGATGTGGTTCCAGAACATGCACAATCTGGGAGACAGCCAGCTCTGTAATGGAAGCTATGACCAATATCTCCCTTGTTGCGATCTTGCCTTTTTCATTACAGTGTCATGTATTATATGGCACTGGGCTATTCAGCACAGGAGATGAGACTTCAGTGAGCTATAATGCACACAAAAAAGTGTGACAAATTGCAATGACAGGGTTGCATTTGTACTACGAGGTACAGTCGGTTGTGATATGATGTAGTGGAATGAAATAATCCCTTCTTGGACAATGCTGGCTGTGGTATGTTGCGTGCTGCCAAGAGTTAGTGCTACAAATACAGCTCACCATCAGAAAATTATTTCACAGAGAATCAGAACAACTCCTCTCTAATGAATGCATATGTCATAATAAGATAATAGTTAATAATGCTGCTGATGCATCAGGAGTCTGTACATTCAGCTTCATTGCATTTTGGATCTGAAAAGATTTGAAATCTGTTTCCATGCTCAGTTCGTACTGCCAAAACGCTGCCAAAAAACTTCAGTGCCATGCAACAGATATGTTTTCTGGTTTGTACTATGTGAACATGCATTACTATCTAGCTTTTGCTGCTTAGGCTATAACCTGCTCAAATAATTTATTTTTGCAGTGTCCCAGAGCTTGCTATAATGATGTAAGCTCCTATATTGCTTTGCATCTGGATATTTGCAAAACTGAAAGAAGTTCATGTCAGAATTGAACTCTGCGATGTGAATAGTGTCTATCTAAACATGGTAAGCACTTCTGAAGATGAAGTGATTTTTAGTTTATGTGCTTTTGTCTTGCTGCCAAGACTTTAAGGGGCTTCACAGTTGCTTAAGAGTGTAGCATAGTATTGGAAAATCTTCCATTAGTTTCTCTCTTTTTTTCTTTCCCCATTTCTCATTCTTCCCTTTTCCCTTCCCCTTTTTCTCTTTATGGGAAGGAGCTTTGTCTGATGAAGTAAAATTTTTGCACTTACATTTAAAGAAAAAAAAAAGTCAATGGAAAGAATAATTCTTCTAAACACTTCTACTGATAAAAATGTCTGGTTTAGCCTTGACTGCTATTTAAAACTACATACATGCCTGAAAACAACAACAACAAAAACCCTTACAAAGAAAGCAGTCTCTCTTTTGTTGAATTGTGTTCAAAACTTGTCTTAAATTTAGTGGACGAATATGCAAAAGGTATTTATATACATTACATTTTTTCTTTGAAGGTTTTTCTCTCCTTAACCAGCCTCCTTTGTTGATGAAACAATGAAGTCTTTAGGTATAAATATGGTGATTATGCTTTTCATTTCCTAAGAAGCTGAAAGAAACTCAAGTGACATGTTACTGCTAGTTTTCCAGACTAAGTAGCTCAGAACACCAACCAAATTGTCATGCAACTCACTGAATGTCTTCTGATTACTAGAAAGATGTATGCAGCTGAGAACAGAATTTGATTTTTTTTGCATTAAAAAATCTTATTTCATTTTCTAATATCCAAATGGTATATCATCTAACTTACTCAAATACAAGATATATCTAAATATACATATTCTTTTATATTGACATGTAATAATGGAGGAAAGGCCCAGACATGTCCCAGATTGAAGTTTAAATTAGGTAAACTCAACAGAAGGGAAATGTTGTCAATAGAACATTTATCTAAATCATCCCTCTGAAGATTAAAATATCACCATAACATTTACAAGGAAAATTTGAGAAGGCCTTAAAGCTAATATGATCCCAGTCTTCCCTGCCCTCTCTCCTCCCTTCCCCCACACTTTGCTTGATTCTCCTTTCTCTGTGAAGAGTCTGTAGGTTTATCTCTCCCTTTTCTTTTTCTTTAAACACTGCTGTAATATTTTTGAAACTGGTTTTAAAGAAGACATTTCTTTGGTGCAATTGCAATTTTTAACAACAACTGCCGAACTCTTTGTAGCAGATCTCCACTGGCGTAGAACTAAAATCTGGAAGTAATCAGCAACCGCTGAACATCAGAAATTCTTCAAAAAACATTTAAACACAGCTGGAGTCTGCTAGTAGTTGGGATAGGATTCAGGTACCTAATCCCTTGAGGTTAGTTGCCATCCCCCATCTTCCTTGTCTTATATGTGGAACTAAAAAGCCCCAGGGTGTTGATGGTTGTAAAGAAACTGCGGCATCTGACACCTGCCGGGAGCAATAAATAAAGAACTCTGCCTGCCATTGTCAGTTTGTGCCTTCCTCCTCCCTGCTACACTGCTTTCTTTTTGTACCGGGTTTAGGAAGGAGAGATGAGCACTACCTGGTTAGCCATGTAAACGAACCTGATAAGTAACAGAAATCACTGCTGAAAAGCCAGCCGGTTTTGACACACACACTTGACCTGTACTACCAGCAAGTCTGCTTAAGAAGTAAACGAAATTGTAACTTTACTTCAAAGAAATATTGTTGTAATTATGTCAGAGATTACATGGCTCTGAGAGTGTCTTTGGATCCTGCTTAGTTCACTTCACCGCATTTCTCTTTTTCTGGATTGTTTCCGATTTCCTTGTTATATCTAGTTAGTTTGGATAACCTCTCTGGTTTGGATTATCTCATCTGCTCATACAGTTCATAAGTTACAAATTAAGGACATCCATCATTTTACTTTGAAATGAACTTGTGCTTTTGCTATATACAGAAACAAACAAAAATGCCTCCCTCTCAACACCACCACTAAAAATGTTTTCTCTCTCACCTCCTATACATGTGAACAGTGCTATGTGTCTAGGTGAACTGCGAGACTGGTAGTGTGGCTGGGAATTGGCAGCGCAAGCGTTGAGCTTGGTTCCCCTGTACCCACCCAGTCTGCAAGGGTGTGCTAGTGCTATGGACTGGCCTGAGCTGCTGAAGGAAAGGAGGGGACTGATTTTCAATGGTATCTTGTAGTCCACACCAACCCTCTTACCTGTTTCTGTTCTAGAGGGAGTCTTTGAAGAGGTAAAGCAGTGATGGGAAGGCAAGTTACTTTGGGGATCAAACTTTAGAATTAAAATATAGTACAGACCCTCATTAAAAAATATTGCAGTCAGTTAGATGTAGCAAACAAAGCTGCTTCTATTCTTTACTCTGGCCTCTTCTGACCCCTGTAATAATTTTCCTCATACGTATAGGACACGTGTGATTAAACTGATGGGGGTTTTTTGTTTTGTTTTTTTACCAAATGTAAAAAAAATCTAAAAACCTTGTAGTTAAATTAACTGCAATTTTCCCAGTCAATCCACAAATCCGTGTTTAAACAGAAACTGATTTCTGCTCTTCCTTTGTGAAGATCCTCTGCACAAAAGTAAATTTTACTCACTAGAGAATAGCACTAGAGAGTAACATGTTGAGAGAGCTTTTTTTTTTCTTTCTTTTTTTGTTTTGAATGACTCATACATCTGGTTTGCAGCTGTATATTGTATTTAAGCATTACAAGCTTACATAACTTCTAGAACAGAGACTAAAATCCCATCAGTGCTATAGGCAAGCATTGTAATAGAGTAAAAAAATGTGGAAAACCACAAGAAAAGAATTAGTCATCAATGAAATTAACCTTATTCACACTCTTAGCACTTTGTAGGGCCATAAGACTTTTGATGGATTGATTAACTTATTGTAGAAAATCAAAGTGGCTTTTGGGGTGGAGTGGTATTTTTAAGTCCCTGATTTTCCAGAAAATAGAAAATTTGCTGCAAAATTTTGGCCTAAAAATTAGGGCCTCTTTTGCCATATGTCTGAGCTAATCAGCTTGCAAGTAAGCTTAAGATAGTGATACAAATAGTTTATATTAATTTGGTTAAAAAGCACAAAAAATTGTGATGATCACTGCCTTAAACTTATGTTGGTTTTAATATTCATTGACATGAAAAGCAAAAGTCTACAATTTTCCATGGACTGCAGTGCAATTTCACTGTAGTACCTTTGAAGTATGATGTGTATGAACAGATGAAAGAATTAAACCTTTTCCACTGCTCACTGATATAGGCAGTATCATAGGCCATTATGTCAGAAATAATTTAAAATCACTTAAACATTTAAAATAGTCCACAGAAATGATCCTAAAATGGAATTATATGGCTTTAAACATTCGATTATGATTATGTTTTATAATTTACATTTCAGTAGCGGAGACTATTTTCTGTTCCTTCCTACATGATATTTGCTTAAAGTAATTATACCAACTGGGAACAGTGGCAGATTGAAATTAAATGTTTGGATTAAATATTTTGTCAGCAAACATGCAGCAACTGCTTTACTACTGCTTCTCTTCTTCTCTGCATACTGATTACAAAAAGATTTGCTTTTATCTTGGCATGATTTTAAAATGCCTAGATAAATGCCATTTGATATTGCAGCTTAAAAAAAAAATCTAGAAAGAATCTGGATCTAAATAACAAGGAACATACGATATGAAAATGAAAAAAGATGTGATAAGTCTATCTGCTCAGTGCCTCACCCTATCCTCAAACGGGCTATTTTTGTTGTATTTCTAATTAATCTGGGTTGCAGTTAGGACCAAAATATGATTAACTGAAGGCTTCCACATTGCTGCTGATCTAAATATATGAACTTCTCATGGGGCTTTTCAGAGAACTGGAATTCAGGACACCTACTGCTTTCTAATCCTGAAACATGGGAAAACATTTTGGTTCTGTACTAATAATGAAAAAGTCTGTTATCGCCTATCTAACAGGAATTCTCATTAACCTTAACAAGACTTTCATGTGTAGATAAGCAAATATAATACGACTTTTCAACAATGGCAGTTTCAGCGCAGAAACTTAGAAACAAAACTTCAAACCGATACATCATAGCTTTAGTCCTCATTGCAGCTGTGTTTTACTTTGCCGAGCCATAGTTCTCACTCCTGCAACTAAGACTCAGGCCATTTTCCTCCCTTCCTTTGGCAGCTCCGCCACCCCTGCAGCATCTGTGCGTGGAGGGAGGTGCTCCTTGGACTTCCCGATCTAGAGCTGGAATCTCAAACTGCTGCTTTCTCCCTCCACCTGGGGTCCATTGCTTCTCCTCTGGAAGAGGCAGGTTTCCATCCACGACCAGCATGCTGTTTGTCCCAGAGATCACCCCACTTGTTCGCATGGTTATGGCAGCCTAGGTGCTTCCATTTCTTCCCTATGACAAGTCTTATAGAATTGGATAAGATCTAACTCAGCTGCATTCTACAGATGTTTCCCCCAACCCTGCTACATATAATAGAGAGAACATTTATCATTTCTAGAAGAGTTTTCTATAACTGAGCTTCACTTTAAAAATATTCACATTGGTAAATAAATTCTCTGTATCCTTTTTCCTTCTCACATGCTTTCTTTATAAACACAAGGAATATAATGTTTATATTGAATGTAGTACTATGTATGGATGTATATTATCTTACACTTCCTTCTGTAAAATGCCCTCCCTTCTAGTTGGCTCCTTGGTAAGCTCTTGTTCTCGTGTATTTTTGCCTAAGGAACAGACAGGGAAATAGTAACAGTTTTGTCTCCCCTTGGTGAAGGGAGGTGGATATAACATTCTCTAGTCTTCCAAGAAGAGGCAATTTTTACAAGGTAACAGAAGATGATTTCTCTCTGAGGGACCACATTACCCCAGAGACTCATCTCATTTTGTCTCACCGTATGTCGTGCCAACTTCTGGAGTATCTCAGCACAGGATTTTCTAGCCTATTCTGTACTTAGAAAAGGAGGATATTCTCCTTCCAAGCCATTTGTTGATACTATTTTACTACTCAGGAAGGATAGAAGGTTGCTAGAATACTTTGTGTGTGCATTTAAAGGTCTTTAGATATAGACTGTACAGCACATTGTTATTATAATCACTAAACAAGTTAGAAACCATGATATCGGAAAGGTTAATGGAAAAATCTTAGTAAACAGATGCATTGTTAAGGCTTCTCTAGGGCAAGTCTGAGTAGTGAAGTTTGGAAAGCCATTAGCACAGCTGCACCAGCGTATGCTGGTACAAGCTGTCTTTAAATATTCTGCTGGCAACAATGTGAGTAATACAGTAGCAGAAATGCACCTGACCACATACGGTCATTTCTATTTTCAGTTTAATTGCCTTTTAAGGTGCACTAAGGAATTCCAAATAATTCTGGTGTGCTTCATCAGCCAGCTGTGAAATACACTATCGCAGCTACATAAAAATAAAGACTTAAAAATAATAAGTATGTGTGCAAGCAGCTTGCTTTCTCACCCAAGGATGTTAAAGGCACTTATGTGTCATGGATGTAACAGAGCATTTGGAAAAGCAGACCCAATTCATACTGGGCACATGGCATGTGATTTCCTATTGAGCTATAAAGAGGAAAATAGCATAATCAAATGCAAAAACTTTTCAGAGCTGTCAGCTAGCACAAAGCTGCTTCTGGGAAAACAAACTGCACTATTTACAAATCGTGATATCATCAGGAGCTATTTATATAGTGAAAATAATTTACACTCCAATTACGTATTTGTAGATAGTCCAGCCAGAAATGGCCACTTGTGTCATCCAGGCTGACCCCCAAACTAGAAATGAGGCTAAAGCTGGCTTTTTAATTATGAAATATACTTTCCTTGGTGAGGACCACTTTTTTTTTTTTTAATTTTTATTTTTTATTACAGTATTGAAAACATCTCTGTTTTCAATAGCCAAGCACATTTCAAGAGAATCAAAAAAAGAAAGTTATTAATATGTAAAGGGTTTTTTTGGCAATTAATCATGGGCTTATAGGAGATGCTAGATCATCACCTCTATTTCTTGCCAGAAGAGTAATTTTATTTTTTTTTTTAGAGTGTTTTTCCAGTCAGATTTAATTTGTGGTAAGCTATTGGGTGTGTACTGCTTTACTTGGGAATTGATCTGCACTCTATCATTCATTTGGAATTTTCTCCTTTTAGCTTCATTCAATTATTCATAATTATGTAGATTCATAAATTAGATTAAGCTTCTAGATTTATTTTCTCTGTCTGTAACCTACTAGCTAGATTTGATAGGTAGAGATTTCTTGTTTGGGTAAGCCATGGAGGGGTAACTGTTATAAGCTCTTTAATTTGAATCTACAGGACAGGATATGCTGAATTTTGAGACATCCTTTGCAAAGAACATTTTTTTTTATGAAATCAAACAGTTCTTCATACCCAATGCAAATTATCAAGGATAATTAGTTACTGAAAAAAACAGTACCAGGGAGCAAGAGGGGACCAGGTGTTTCCCAGTGCTTAGTAGTACCTGTAGTGAAAGGGCACGTATTCGCCTGAAAATGATTTGGTCTTTCCTTATTACAGGACTGAGATAACTGCAAAAGATTAGACTAAGAAGTGTATTTATCTATTTGTTTAAATCATGCATTCAACAGTGACTTTTGTAATAAAGAGTTTTACTGGAGTCTCTGAACACACTTTCAGCTTTGCCTGTCTGTACATCTCGCAGGAACAACAGGTAAAAGCAATTAAATGTGCTGTGGGAGAGATTAAATACTTAAAAGAATATTCTTGTCACAAGAGCTATGACAGAGTTAGCTATGTTTGCAAAGCCTGAGAACTTGGGCAGGTATAGCGCCTGAAAAATTTAACACAAAAAAATTCAAAATATTTTTCTGGGCATTTAAAAAAAGCATTGCTGTATCAGTGAAGAGAATTTTCCCCCATGTTGTTTAAAACTACTTTCTGCATGCTGTATATACAGCATTGGGGGCTGCCTGATGAAAGTTACCTTCACTTCAGTTCACGGAAAAGAGTTTTGAACTGAACATTAGGCTTCCAATTTTTCTTGCAAATCTGTGTGAAAATTGCTGTCTGCTTTGCAAAAAAATAATCTTACGAGTAAAGACAGTACTCAAATATTTTCTGTAGCTAGTGAAATCATCAATCAGAATTTGTGCATGTTTATTCCAGCACTGAGGCTCAAAGAATGTAGTCATGTATGTCAGGGATTCAAGAGAAATGTGGATGTGTGTGCTAGAGTGGGCAGCTCATTAAGAAACATCATATATGTGGTGTGTAACGAGTACAGCTCATATAGCAATATACCATCAAGAGGAATTCAGGAATAAGACAGAAGCTTAGTTGCTTGGTCTGCTTCTCGATGCCAGGTAAGAAACACTGCAGATGTGATGCCTTCCAGGATGGTTGAACTTTGCAGATGATTTGAGCAGCAGAACTTTGGTATCGAAGCAATATTGCTGTCTCAGATTGAAAATAATACCAATAATATATAACAATACCTTATTTTTAAAGTGCTTTTCATCCCAAATTATCACGAAGGCTGAAGGAAAAACCTTCTGAAGTCATCTAGGCTGTTCCCTATCATTGATGAATTGTTTCTTTCTAGGTATTCCCAAATATCAGCTTTTCACTGTTAGATGTCTTTGCAAATGAGGGACATTGCCACTTCTGCTGAAGAGGCAAAACAGAGCCCAGATAATGTAATGATTGCCCTGAGCTCAACTAAACAGTAGTGGCTCTTTGGTCAGTTGAACTTATTGCAAGATCCTCCCTAGTTTTTCTCTCTCCTTTCAGATGTCTTGACTCTTGAAAAAAATCTCCTGTTATGCATCATCACTCAGAAGCTCTCCAGTCCGTAGCTTTGATTATAGTACCATGAGTGACTTGACCTAATATGATCTGCAAATGACTGAATTATTTCTACAGAAAGATACCAACATGACCTTATTTGTAGCTATGAATTCTCTACTTATCACCCTACATTTTCAGTGAATCCCACAATTAGGATGGGTAAACGTAGTTTCAGTGTTTCCTAAGACTCTACTGAGATGGGAACTCAATCTAGTGCTGATGAAGTTAATGGACTTGCTCTCTGGGCCCCCTAGAGTGCTCTTCATTTTACTTGTTGCCAACAACAACAACCTTTTTAATCACAATCACATCTGCTAGAAGAGTGAGCGAGTTGTAAGCTTTCATGGTTGAACCCCCTTTCGCTGTATTCCACAGAGACGTAGTTATCCTGCGTGTTTATCCCAAATTGTTACTCAAAGCTGTGTACCACCTGGATGAGACCATCAATCTTCTCAGGCCACTGTCTCCTCTATGATACGTTACACTCCATACCACGGAAAGAAAGGTATTTAAGGTCTCTGTTTTCTTAAGACAAAAATGTGAAGGTGTGTAGATTTTTAGCGTCCTCAAGGAGCAGAAGGATCATCTTTTTTTACCCATTATGAATTACCTGGATTAAGTTATATTTTAGGATATGGTTTACATTAGTTGACAATACCCGAGTGCTGAAATCAACTTAAAGAGCAGGATTTTAGAATGATCTCGCATTAAAACTGTGTGATGTCCTCCCCTAGAGCTCTATGTGTATAGTTTAGACAGTAGCAGTCTTTCAAAAATGTTTACTAAAATCTCTCAAAATGTCTCTTTAGCTGGAAATCTCTGGCCTTTTTTTTTTTTTCTTTGGAATGTTTGCATCGACTGACACATTAGTTTCAATGGGGAAACTGAAAAATAACTCTGTGTCCTTCTAGTCTAATCATCTGTTAGGAGCCTAAATACAGCCCCTCAAGATAGTTTGGTACCTTATAGCCCTGTCTTCAACTCCAAAAGGCACATAAACAATCCCAGGGGTCAAGACTTCTAGGAAGTTCCTGATGTTGAATAGCAATGGGGAGCTTGTCCAAACTGTGCTAGGTAGGGAAGATATTTGGTAAAGGTAGTAGTTATTATTTTAAAGAAGTCAGTCTTGATGCTGCTGTGCTGTTTTGTTTTTTTTTTTCCTGTTTTTGTTTGTTTGTTTGTTTGTTAATTTAGGTATATTTTACTTTCCTCTTTTAAAAATGGAAAGAAGTTATATGGTTACTTTTGGTGTGCTAATTACGTACACTTTTACTGTGAACAGAAGGGTGCATTTTCTGGTTTTTATGGACAGCAATGATACTCTCATTAGAGCTGTAAGTGCCAATATTTTATGCCATAGTCTTTTTGTTATAATTAATTCTACATTAAAAGATTAATAAGATAGTGGAAAATGGTGGCTAATTTTTCCAGCTGAAACTAAGGAGGGAAAATAGATGGACAGAATGTAATTAAAGAGCCTGGAATTTGGCCAAGACGCTGGCATTGTTATTTTTGCTCTTGCAAAAGTATCATGGGATCTTTAATGGCCCTGAGTGGCCTCAGTTGTATGTCTCTCTTGAAAGATGGATGCTGGTGATCCTCTACTGCCTAGTGAATGCACTGCTAATGCCTGCCTGGCTGAGAGCTGAGAATAAGAGCAGGATGAAGAGATTCATTAAACAGTGAAAGATCAAAATGAATGAATGGTGAAACTGAGGACCCCTGCCTTCTCTAGGAAGTGTCTTGTTGCTGCCTTGAGGAAGTGGTGGTCTGATCCACAACTCACTGAAATCAATGAAAAGAATCTAATTGATTTCAAAGGATTTTGGCTCAAGCCCCGAGTTCCATTTTATCTTGCTCTTTGTTCTCTGGCAAGGATTAAAGTAACCAGGAAGTCTTGTATCTGACTACGTCTTCCCAAAATATAAAATGAAATTATCTCTATCTGTTTAAACGGATTTTCCATAAGAGCTGCTGCTCAAGGTCAGGAGAAAAGGGTCTAGGCAGGTTCCTGGCCTGGAGCACAGCCTCCCTTGGGTTGTGAAATGAATCAGCTCAGTACACATGGCCCTACAGAATTTGGTTGTCATGTATTTATATCTGTGGGGTTTTTCTTTTCGGTCTGAGTTTACAGGATCTGTGTACCAAAAATGGCTTTGGCTTTACCTCATTTTTCTGTAGCCATTCATGAAGGAGTAATATATCTCAGCAGATAAACCTCACACATCTGTCATGTTATGAGGAGCTGTGTTGTCGTGCTGGTTCATGGAGTGTATATTTCAAACTACTCTCACACTTTCAGCTTCTATTTGCAGTGAACTTAAAGTACTTTTATCCCTAGGTAATCAAAGTGCTTTCTGCTACCATTGAAGCTACCTGGCAATTTCCATTATATGCACTGTTTTCAGGCAAATAACTGCTTAAAAAATTTAGCTTGTCCAAGCATTCATTTATTGGTCTGAACTTGACTTGTGTTATCTCTGGAATAGTTGGAGAGTAATGGCTTGACTTCAAATGTAGCTATATTGCAAAGTAAATTTGCTTATTTGATATTTGTGAGAATATTTTACAGAAAAACTGAGTGCATGCTCTGTTGATAAGAGAGTACCAACATCTGTACATGATTTGCATTTGTCTGATGGGTTGCACAGCTAACAGAGGGGAACCTCTTATGTTGATCCTTATAGATATCGGAAAAGCAAAAGAAGTTCCACATTTGAGTCCCACAAATGGCCCTGAACCATGTGTACAGTGTGTTGAAAATATGTAGGCTGTCAACTTTAGGGAGGCAAAGTTAGAAACCATGCTAAAGTTAAACTTGCATGTGTTGAAATAGCATAGGAAGATATATCTACCACCATCCTACCACTTTTTTTTTCCTCTGGAAAACAGTAAAACTTTTAAAAATCAAATATTTTACCTAATCTTGTTTTCCAGTGTCCTTCCAATCAGTCATTCCTGTGTTTAATGTGTTCTCTCTTTCATTAACAGGCGAATACAGTTAACAGTGTATGAGTTAGAGGGGTGCTCTTTTACAAGGCTTCTTTTATGTAAAAATTCTTTTGAGAATGTAATGATCTAGGGTTTTTGCTTCTGCTTATGCGCAGCTTTTCTCTTGTTTTGGTATTTTAGCGACTGCAGAGAAATGACCCTTGAAGTTATAGTGTCAGGCTGGTAATGAACTGACATCCAGGGGAAAAAAACATATACCTTTTCTCTCATTCTCCCATCTTGTTGTGTTGGGGTTTTTTTCCTTTCTTGTAATTAGACTTGCCACCATCAGGGACAGTCTTAGTTATTAACAGCATCTTGCTTACCTTTGCAAAGGGACAAAAATGGCTAAGCAAAAACATCCCCCTCAGTACCAGTCTGGGAGGTGGACAGAAACTGGCATTCACACAATCTAGTTTTCTTCTTGTATTAACCTTTCTATCCTTAGGGACCACCACTTTTTCTTTGTGTGTGGAATCTCTGCTTTTCTGTTACTTTTGTGATTTCTCCCAAGTAGTCATGAAATTTGAATACAAACTTGCCATCTGAGGTTTTGGTTCAGACAAAGCGCTGTGGTTCCTACCACTGCTACTCTTCATAAAGATGTAAAATGCAAAACCAAACATGCTTTTCTTCCTCTAAAAGTTCCCATTTCTTGTATCACTTTGGTGTGGTTATTGACATCACTAAGAAGCTCAAAAAGAAAGTGCTGACGTTATTCATGCTTCTGCCAGAGTTGCTACCCCTCCAAAGTAATTTATTTTCCTAGAGAATTGTGAACTGTTGCTGCAGTAAAATGCATAGAAATATTTTTCAAGGTAAAAGGCACCAATATGTCGTCATTACTGCAAACTGAAAGCTTCTGTTGTGGCCCAGGTGCCAAGGTTTTACCAAAGCGTCTTGACTGGACATGAAATATCAGTCTATCAGTTATGCTGTATAGATAGCTCAGCTTCTCTTTGTCCTTTGTTTCCAAAAGCTCAATCATCTACTATTTGATCTAAAGGAGAATCTCTGTTAGCTAGCTGTAGTAGTAAATCACACAATTGATGATATTGGTAAAGACGCTGACCAGCCTTAAACAAGTCAGAAATTGTTTACTACATTTGCAGTTTTAACACACTAATCTTACCATGTGTGAAAAGAATCACATTCCCTCACATCTCTTACACCTGCAAGCTATGCATCATCAGCATCAAGACCAATGTTCTTGTTTGGTATCACACTGGCTTGCCAAAAGCTAGTCAGTAAGTGAGGCCTTTGTTAGAGCGTGGTGCTGTCCCCATGCCTATTGGGCATTGCGAGTAAAGCAAGCTGTCAGTCTGACATGTTTACAGATAGATGGGTCAGGAGTAGAAGCAATTATTTTAAATGTGACCTGACTAGTGCAGCGCTGGAGAGATTTTGCACATTTATAAATGACCATCTTCATCAGACATCCAGCCCAGGATGTATTACCAAGCCAGTTGCCTGAAAGCCTTTTGTGGTAAATCAAAGAATTAGAGTTGATATTATTTAGGCCTTTCCTCACCAGTGCATGGAGCTTTCACAATTTCTGGAAAGCTCACATACCCTTGCTTGCAGAAACCAAAAAGTGAATATACACTATGGACTTCACATATTGTTCTTCTGTTCATAGGAGGGCTTACCAATAACAAAGAAAGAACCAGGGCACATATTATAAACACACTTCTCAAATGAAACCTTTTATCTTTATTCTGTAATATTTCTCATAAGGGTACCATCAGGTGTCTCTATCACCTTTTTCAGTGTTGTTTTTTCGTTCTAACAAACCATCTCCCTCTGTAAGCCATTATCTAAAACAAAGTTTACACTTCTGATTTGCACACAGGGATGCTATTTAATGTCTGATATTCTTCATGACCATCTCTTCACTTTATCTCATTTTAGAATAATGATAAAAGGAGCTTTGGTCCCCTGCCGCTCACTATGCCCTTCTCTGAGCTTGCTTTCCTCAGTCTTTAAAAAAGTGAAACTCCAGAACCCTGCTTGAAATAAAGTAAGCTTAATCCTTGGATCTGTCAGAAATGCTCTCAGTTATGGATACAATAGGTGTCCAATATTGTCCATATTCCATTTACACCCTGGCTCTGGCCACGGTGTAATTTGGCCCTGTGCACAATTTGGACTAAACTCAGAGCTCTTCAGTGCCAAGTGCATCTGTGGAGTCCTGAAAGAAGGTTTCTGAGCACCTGCTCTGGCCATATTCCCCCCAAATGTCTTCTAGGACAGTAAGTACCCTAAGATAGGATATCAGTAAGTTGCCTTTACTGGAACTTGCAACGTGATGATTTAAACCACTTCCTGCCTTTTACTACAGCTGCAGTAATACGGAGACAATGTATTGGGAAGGAGGGAGAGAGCAAGTAGTCTGGTTTGTCTTTATAATCTGTATTTTTACCCTTACAGTTTATAGATGTTTTGTTTGTTTGTTTGTTTATTATGACATGATTAATTTTTTTCCTGAAGAGACTAGCTATTCGGTCACCTCATCTTTGTCCAAATTTATGAAATATTTGGAGGGTAATCATGACAATTCCTAGAGACTTAGGTGCAGGTTCTTTGGTGCTAGACTGTGTTTCCACTGGCCATATATCAAAGTCTGAGTCTGGTCACCTTGCTCATCATAGGGCAACATGCACATTTATTGATCTTCAGTGTTTGTCAGGTAGCTGGGCTTTCAATATAGGACAGAATTATGTCTGTTTCCTACCTTCTCCCCCTTTAAAGCGATATTTTAAAATTATGAACCATACAATATCTCCCAGACACTGAGATCATGTTAGCTTAAGATAGGATGGCAAAAGAAATTCTTAATCAATGCTATTATACTAGTTGCTCATGGTCTTGTGTCTCCACCTGCGTCTTGGAAACAGAAAGGACCTAGCTTGAGTATGTGTTATGCTCTTTTAGCTTTATTTTCCTTTCCTTCCTCTGTAATCCTTATGAGAAAGGAAAGAAGATGAGAGGAAGAGGAGAAAATGGGGGGAGGAAAGACAGCGGTAAAAGTTTCTTCACCACTTGATCTTCAACAAATGATAGAGTCTCCAACTCTTGGAAAGAGCTTGAGACCAGTCGTTTTTGTTAACAGCACCTTTATATACAGGCTCACAGTGTGAAATCACTACTGGAGTATACTCTTCTGCTGAAGAAGCTGTTTCTCAGCCTGCTCCCCTGTCATTTCCATGTGAATCAGTAGAAGTGGTGCTCCTTTGTACCCTGCTGCCTTGTGGGCTGTGGCACATCTGTGGACCCTCTTCTAAGGTGGTTCTGGGAAGTCAGATGAGAAGAACAAAGATAATTTAAGAGTTTTGAAGAGTTAGTGGACAACAGTAAAATAATAGGATAACTTCTAGAGGAAGGTAGGGTGTATATCCTCCAAGGTATGATTGAAACAATAAGGAATACTTAGCCATTTGTTTCCCAGGCAAAATGGTGTTAGTTCTTTAGTTTGAGTAATTAAAAATGTATTTTTGAGAGAACATGGAAGACAGCTTTGTCATGGACAGTACTGCATTAAGAAATTGGAATAAGACTGGACTAGCTGACCTAATGGTCTTTTTATGTTTATAATGACTGTTGATGTACTTAGTCCCTGCCCTTTTGTTTTTCAGATGTCTTATCCAGGGCCAAATTAATCCACCGTGTGCCTCTAGTGCAGATGAATTTAGCTCAAGACCTTTTAGTGCCAAGCTATGCTTAAAAATCTAAAGTATATGTCTGAAGTGGTATAATTTCTTTTTTAGTATTCAAAATTTTGCATCAAAATGAAACTTATTTTCTGAGATCTATATGAGCATAGTATTCTTAAAGCTAATATATAGGACATACTTGATGCAAGGGGGCTTTGGCACGCTTTTGTAGGTATCATTGTCTTGGCACATATCCCAAATCCCTTCTCCTGATCTTTTTGACTCTTCTTACCCTGAGGATTGTATACCAAGCTATCAATACTGAACTGTGTGTCTTCAGGGAAGAAAGAGTGCCTTCAAATGAGTGAAGTAAAAATATGTACAATACACTTTTTTTATGCCAAAAACATTTGATGGCCAGTCTATCCTATCTGAACCTGGTGATTTTTACAGTTGAGGAATTGCCGCTCCTTAACCTGTAGCATTAAACAATGTTCGGGAAAACTGAAAAGGTACTGGATGTTGTTTAGTGACCAGAAAAGATGGCCTGGAAACACGACTTTTGGATTCTGTTTTTGTTCCACCAGTTTTTAATCTCTCTGGACTTGGTTTATGTCTTTAAGTATGTAAACCCAATTCTGCTTACCTACACAGTTCTTATGAAAGTTGGTGAATGCAATTATGATATGTTATTTACCTATCTCTTACTAGCCGTGATAACTCGGCAGCAGGAGAAATAGTTAAAATTAGTGTACTCAGCTTGCTTGGTTGCTTTTACTGTATTTTTTCAGAATTTAATTGCTTACTCCCTTTTCCCAGTCTTGATCCTATCTCTGCTCCTCCTGGTGTCTGAAACACTTACTTTCTCTCTTTCCAGCCACTCACTCACTTCTTTATATATTTCCCCTTAAGCCCTTCCTTTTCTATTTAGCTTATGATTGACTCCCTTTGAAAAGTATTTTGTGCTATTGTGTGTTAACTTAAATTGTATTTTACATAAAAAGTACGAGATAAAATAAAGGAGAGGGTGGGAGATGATGCATTAGTGTGTGGGCTGAAAGATTGAACAAAGGGTTGTTTTTTAATTCAAGCTGAAAATAGAAAATAAGACACTTGCTACACTTCTGTGCATGTCAACAAAACTGTGACTTTACTCACAGAATAAAAAGTATGAAAATTCTCTTTAAGCTACTGAGATATGATAAGTTAAGAATCTAACCATGTCATTTGCTGATAAAAATAATCCTAGGCTTCTTTTTAAACACTTGTTTATGTTGGACAATGTGAGCAAAAGAAAATAATTTGCATTATGAAAAACTCCTGTAAATATATCTGCTGAATTGCAATGTGCAGCTCCAGCAGGATATTGCTTAGAGAGATTTTGTTTAAAACATTTATTGGAGGCATATATTACAGTATATCATTTACTGGCTGGAAGCCATGCAATATGTGTCTTAACAAAAAAAAATTACCTTGTAACATGAGCCCCTCCAAGGCATAATTATATAATAAAGTTCTTATTGGGAAAACTGGAAGAAGGCCAAGCCTTGTCCAAATATAGTGAATGTCAGAGCCAAATTTATTATCCTTAGCTATTAACAGGAGAAGGCAGGTTTTGTTTACCAAGCCTAATTCTCTCCTAATTACAGCCACTATAAAATAATTACTATCCATGGGATAACAACACAAGGCAGAGTGACTAACAGAAGAAACTGCAGGGGTTAGAAAACAGAGTGCAATTCTGTGTCATTTTGAACAGCTTGTGTACTGCCATGAACAAATTAACAGACTTCATTAAGGAATTATGTTTTAAGAGTGGCTTTGCAGTGAAGCAGTAAAGCAATTAATGCATCTTATTTGGTCCTAGATCTGAGTTCTAGTGCAGTTTTAGACAGCAACTTAATTTCTTTTTTTTTGATGTATCAGGTATAATAGGATGCAACCGCATTACTGAATAAGATTGGTAATGAGTGTACAGAAAGGACTTTATTTTGGACAAATGATACCCAGTCCCCATTGACTCAAAATGTTTTACTGAGTGCACTCATACTAACCTAATCTTAATTGAATAAAAAACAGAGAGAGAGACACCAAACTATGCTGTAAAATAATCTGTGTATTCATTTCCATTATATTTTGGATAAAAACACACAGCACTAAATAAATGTGTTATATAATGTCTGTGTTTGTATTTGAGCAGGAAAAGTAGGTTCTTGCAAAATTGTCAATATTTTATTGTTGCTCTCCCTAAAAATCAGAATAGACTATTTCTCAGTTGAAACGTAATACTTCATTAAATTTGCAATGTTTCCATTCTAACTTCGCCTACCCTCTTCCATCTTGTCATAAAAACCCAGAGGTGCACAACAGACCTAGGGCTAGGTTTTTTGCACAACTAAAGTGTATGTATCAAAATCAGCCTGTACACAACATATTCACAGTGTAAAGTTTAGAGTTCAAGACGTCTTCTCTCTGTAGCGGACACTTTACCCTATAGCAGGGCTAACTCCCTGATTTTAGTGACTTAGTGGGAACTGGCAAACTCAATACACTTGGGAGTCTGTTTTAGATACTAGTTTTAATAGGCCTCCAGATGGCCACATGAAAGCAAAAGGATTATTATAGTAGCCCCCAGCCGTGCCATTATAGATAAAGGTATATTAGAGTTTCCTTTACAAACCCCTTTTTTGAGGGTTTTATAACTCCATTACAAAATTCTCTTAGCACCAGAAGTCAATATAAAGTTCTCAGCCCACACAATACGTTTTAGGGGGTTTTTTTGGATAAGGTATGTATGTCACTATAGTCTCTGTTTATCCTGTATACATAGCAGTGGTTTAGATTACTTTAAAGGGTACTTTTTGTGACAATTTGAAAAGAAGTTAATCATGAAGTAAAATTTCAATGTGCGTATCCTCAGTTGGGGTGAATCAGCTCACTGTCTTCTGTCTCTTGAGATCAGCCAAATGACTCATTTCTATCCAGTAAGCATCCTCTCCTCCAGTTATTAATCTGATTGTAAGTACAAGAGCAAGAAGAGTGGAAACCAAACCTAAGGCATGAAACTAAAGTGATAGAAATATTGTTGGACACTTAATGTGAATATCATGATAGCATCCAAGAGAACTGAGATACACAAAACCAAATCCTTTTTATACACATCTGCAAGTTTTGGAACTGTCAGAATTCTGTGTTTTGGATCAAATCCTTACTAGTTTACAAATTAGTATTAGAGACGGGATGCTCTTTAAGCTGTGGCAAAGCTGACTTTACTAGCTGCATTTGTATGGTTCTCTGGTTTTGCCCTCATTTCCCTGGGCTCTAACATCAGTGGCATTAAATTATCAGAAAAGTTTCTTTGCACATTTCAAACAAAACCTCAAAATCTAATTTCATAGAACACGTCCACACAAGATTTCTTTGAAAAAAAACAAAAGAAAATGCTTCAGTCAGTTAGCTTCTTTCTCTATCTGACCATAAAACTGAAACGAGTTCTGCATTTTTTTTTCTGGCTTTATCAAACAATTTCTCATAGTCTTACAAATCCTGACCAATTTCCTGAACAGGGAAACAAGGAGTGTGGACAGTAAACCTAACGAAGTATTAAAGACACTTCCAGGCATAGAATCCCTAACTGATTTCTTTCCTTGGTTTTAACGCTGGTTTTCTGATATTAAAACAGAAAGTGACTTATTACAGCACGAACATTATCTTTTCTCCACACATCACATCCTTTCAGGTTATACTTCAAAGCCCTCATTGCAAAGACCAGTCCTGTACATTGGCATTGTAGGAAAGGAAGTGCCATTGTAAGATTTTGTGTCAATAATTCTACATATTTATGAAGCCAAATTATGAATTGATATGATCTATCATAATGGCTCTGCTATGTCAATGTCTGCATATTAACTGCTCCATTACAGGATGATACTGTGTCAATCACAGTTTTTCAGGAGTCCAGAATCACTGCTAAGTTTTAGTCATTTATCTTCAATTGCATTAAAAATGAAAGGCTAGTATGTTTGCAGCATATTAAGTTATGCTTCTAATTAAGACTAAAAGAAATTAGGACAATGAGCATAGAAACGTTTACCGGTTTGCACGTTCCTAGTGAGTAAATGTCTTTGTTTTTTTAGAAAAGATATTTGAACTTTAAAAACATTTTAGGAATGTTTTAACTGCTGCATGACTTACAGATCGTTCAATCACATAAAATTAAAAGCTCTACAGAGAACAACAGCTTAAATATTATAATAAAATACAACACTTACAAATGAAATTATATCTAATTTTACTTTAGATATGTGTCCCATATCTTCTTAATGGTTTCCTGAAGACCTCTGAGTTGATAAGTAGTGCATTTGAATGGGATACATGTCTTCAAATATTGCAGAAAATTCAAGTGTGAGATGTCACGTACTGTAGCAAATTTGCTACAATACCTAGGCACAAAAGGGTGAGTTAAGGATGGACTGTCAGCATGGAGGTCGTGACCTGCAATGGAAGTAATGTACAGATCTAGAGCACTAATGAGGGAAACAATGACTTCCACAATAATGATGCGCAATGCTGTATAACATCCCATGTATTCTCGTATAGCCTGTAAATGTCACAGGCCTCAACTAGAAATCAGAATTTCTTTCCTTTTGATGGCTTGTCTTCAGATGTTTGGTGTGTTTTGTAGCTGTAGCTATTGCTCTACTTCATGTATAAGCCATTCTAGGAAGCTATCGTCGTATTGATGCGACGTCATGAACATTACTCAGACAGTGAAGTACTTGTTGGTTTTGCATACATTTCAGAGGCCAAAAAACCAAGTCAGGGCTCTAATTCTAGAAGTTACACTAAGTTTATTTTATTTGTGCTCTGGAAAGGTTTTCATGTGTTCTTTAGCAAGTAAGGTCTTCATTATTATCTGAGTCAGATCTCTGTGTGCATGTTTATGTTCTCAGAGTTATATCAGTTTCAGGATAATCTTTTACTAGAAATGCACTTCAATCCCCACTGTTGTAAAATGTGATTATCTTTTGCACAGAGTTACAGATACATGTGTTTCCAGGCTACTTGAGTTATTCTTGATTACAGACAGAAAAGAGCAATTATTTGAAACATTGCAAATGCAAATACATTATTTTTTCTGATTTCTGTATTTGTCTTGCTGTACATTGGAGCAGGGTTTGGAAGCTTTGTACAGAGTAAAGCTGGTATGCATTGGTAACTGCATCTACAGTTGTTGTGCTGTAAGGGACATTTCAGAAAGTGCTCTTGTTTCCTGAGGAAACTTCACTTCCAACTATTGCTTATGAACTAACTTGAACAGACCTTTAACTAAAAAACCTTGGCAGGTACCAACGTGTCCATGTACAGTCTTAGGTCTCCAGCACAATTGCTGGAGATTCAAGATGTCATCAGTAGATCTATTAGTGGTCTTATTACTACGATTCATTTAAAAATGTTTAAAATCAGAATCATGCAGAAGAGCTGCAGACGTCTGTAGGTGAAAGCATCAACTTTACTATCTTTTGAGAGCTACAACCTACAAAAAGCAGGCACCACTGTGGCAGAGTACAACTGACAGTCTGTTAAGGGATACTAAAAACAGGGCTGGAAATAGAAATAGAAACTAACTTTCAGCTTTATCAAGTGTGATGCTTCAAGGTCAGAATGAAATTCAGTGATGGGGCAGCACAAAGATGCTTGCACGGCAGGTGCCCTGGTCAATCTATAAACTCAGAGGCCATCAGTCTCTGCTTGTGCCAGCCTGCATTTTAATCAGAAGGAAAAATATGTGGTACAGTTAAGCACGCTTAGTGGTTTCCAATCAAGTAAGTCCCCAAACCAGAATAGCAAAAATGCATCAAAGGAGTTTTAAGGCACATTGGAGATATATAAAATCTTGACTATGCAAGTATTGCCAAAGGAAAATTAGTTTAAAATTTACTAATATCTCAGATTAGGCATTCCCTCCTCAATTCTCCTACAATGCTGCAAATTGATCTTAGTAAGAACACACTTTTCTATGCCCTTTTTCATTTTGTCCTACGCTGGTTCACGGGCTAGTGTGATGACTGAAAAGGCACTATCAATGAAAACATGTGTACACTATATTTGTGGACTACTTTTCCTTTTAATTTGTTTGTTCAGTACCGTGTGGTACTTTGCCTTGGAAGATCTGATGAGATTTGAACAGGAAGTTTGTTAAATATGATCTGGTTTGGGGAGATTTGAGGGTGGTAGCAATGGGTCCTGCCTAACTGACAAACACACAACACTGGGAAAACAGTAGCTATAGGATGAGTCAGAGAAGCAGAGGGAGGTCCAGAATTGAACAAATTTTGGGGGCTTTTTTGTTCTTTTTTGTAGACAGAGCAAATACCTGCTTGTTTCATGAGCCCATTCTTCATTTTGGTTTTTTGCAGATAAATAACAGGGAAAGGGTAACTCAGCTGAATAGCTTTCTAGTTGTGATCAAATCCAAATTTGAATCCAGAGAAGTACTAATGTGTAGCAAGTGAGATGTTATTTTCATTCTGCTCTGCAGAGTGATAAATTAAATGGCTTAGTGCTCAGCTGATTCTTTTCCCTCTAAAGCACTTTGTCATGTATGCCCTTTACAGAAGGTGAAGAGTTTCTCCAGCTGTTTCACTCTTTTCCTTCCTTCACATCATCTTCCTTCCCACCTTTCCTTAGCTTTCTTCTGACTTTCAGATATGGGAGTTTTGTGATAATCAGCATTCCTTATGTGTACTCATAAATGTACACAAATGTGCCGAATAGTGCCTGGGTGGTGAAACGTCCCCTAGCATGATGATACTTCACAGATGACCTTACACATTGGATATTTTAGTTTTCCGTGTCATCAGCATAGCACAACCTAGGTGCTGTGGTGTGTCTTCAATGTGTCGGCTCACTGGGTATGTACCTCACCAAAGTGGCTTATGTATGCACTGCAGATGTATCTGGGATTTTCAGATGTGCCACAGCCTAGTCAGAGGTAAAGCAGCTGCTCTTTTAACAAGACTGAAAGACATACAGACAGAAATCCTGAACATATGTTTAAAGTCTCAGATTTTGCATAGACAAGATTTTGAGACAGAAAAAGAGAACGTATCCAGGTCTTCATCTGTCCTAATCTCCAAATAACCATTTCTTAGCATGATGTTAAAAGCATAATGACTTCTTCTGAAGCCAGAAGAACTAAGCTTGCTGGACAGACACTTTCCTCTCATTTGCGTAGCATGGCCTTCTATTCTGATGCTTTTTCACTGTGTAATATATGTAAAATAGATAAGACATGGCTCTGCCTGCTGCTTACCACCAATATTTTCTGCTAAATTTCACAGGGAGAGTTTGGAAGCATTCTGTCTTCTAAGTGATTGTAAGGGTCCATTGTTCAATGATGCATTTATTAGTTTCCTGACATATATGGCAAAACTTATCACAGATGTTGTACAAGAATATTATGATAGCACAGAAGTGAAGAAACTTGAGATTTATTAATATATCCTTGTCTTTAGAGAGAGGTTTTAAAGGCAGTGATGATCCTAACTCCTATTTCTTGACAGTCCAACCTCTCACACCGTGGAAGTTCCTCATTATACTGCTGCATTTCCTTGCACTCTGGCTAGATAATTTACTGTAATGACACAGAAATAGGTTCCATACCTATAATAACAGATACTACTGTAACAGTGTGCAAGGAAGGTATTTTCAAGTATTGTACGGTTATTTTTCCTAATTTTTCCTCCCTCCATTACCATAGGGCATTCTATTTTCTCTTTTTCTCTGTTAAGTGATATATATAGCCACAGCTTATTAACAGAGTCCATTTAATCACTCCCAATGTAAGCATGCTTTTGCACGTAACTTTTCTGAAACTGTGTTCCTCAAACTTGTGTGTTGCTGTTTGAAACTGAGATGTATGAATTAAAAGCCTCTGACAGCACCTTGAAGGTAATGCTAAAACACAAACACAGGAGAAGCCGCAAAAAGCCCTATGAAAGCTTCGTCATCCTAAGAGGTCTTGAACCAGTGTCCTGAATTTTACACTGTAACACAATATGCAACTGCAGACCAACTCACCAGTGATAATAAATGAGACATTCTGAGGGCTACTGTGCACATTTTCCCAGTGGATCAGGACATACCTTGCTAGCACAGGTGTTCCTGTAATTGTGATTCATTGGGGTAAATGCTCAGTGCTCAATGGCCCTCTTCCACTTCCATCTTCTCCTGGGGCTGTATTGATCTGATTGGTACTGACCTGCACTACTGGGTAACAAGTAAGCCTACACAGATGGGGGCTCTATTCATATTCTAAAGGTTAAACCACAACCCTATAAAATATTAAAAGGGAGATTTTTTTCAAGTGCCCAAGAATTTCTGAGCACAAATTGCAAAGACTTTCTGGAGATCACCAACACTAAATTCCACATGTGCTTTTTGAAAATCTCTCCCTAAACCACTTAAAGTCAATAGTCTGTGTAGGTACAACTCATCTCACTTTCATAGAAACCTGTAATATGGTCTTTGTGTAGACTTATCAGGGCTTTTTGTTGCATCAGTATTCTGATGAAAAATTTCCTTTCTACAAAACTGTTTTTTTTTTTTTCTGGAAGAATCTGTTGGAGTAAATAAGTTTTCTTCAGGGAAATTCAGATGACAAGTCTTCATCTGCTTACTTGGATGATTTTTTTATCAATTAAATTTTCTGCTTGGAGGCTAAAAAGTTCCAAGTTGCCCAAAAGAAGAACTTGTTTTCAAGGAATTTTCAAATTCCTTTCTCCAAAATAGTCCCTTTTCTGACTTTTAGTGAGCTCGAGTGAAACTGTTTTCAGAATATGGCTATTCACGCAAATACACATGCACATACATACTCAAATGCTCTCACACACAAACGTACAAACATTTATATATATACACACACACAGAGACAATTAAACATGGGGTTTCTTCCCAAGCCAAGTCTAATTCACCCACTCTGGATGGAAAAGAAGCTGGACCAGGACACCCCATTCTTGATGCATCTCCACTTTCCTCTGTTGCCCTTATGCTCCACTTCTGTTCCAGAAACTTGAAGAAAAGCCAGCAAGTCAGCACTCGGAGATGAAAATTGATCACATTCCTTGTAACCTGCAATTAATGTGGCCTGTTGTACCCTCTTCTGCAAAGTTCATGTTAAGGCCTCTCTGCTGCTTATGTTGCATATTAACTGAGTTCTGTGTCTGGAATGGGGATGTGTGGAGTACTGTCCCATACCACCCCCCTTACGATAATGCCACCAGAATTTACATCATGCTTTCCTAAAGCTTCTCTATCTAGAGCTACAGTGATTTGTGGTTTTTTTCAAGTTTCCATCTAAAAGAAGTATACAGTAAGCTTTATGCCTGCAAGCATGGATTATACATTGGAAATATGGGAATTTTTTTTGTATTCATAGACAAATTGTGCATGCAGTATATTATATATAGTATGATGTGTGCATACAAGTCTTGCTCCAGGCACTCAACACACCTTTACTGGGTCAAAATGTAGCCCTTGGCAATTAGATGCTTTTTAATAGAATGTGATTATAGATGATGCCTGTTTCTGACAATGAACATATTTCTGTGTACTGAAAGGACTGACTTGTATCCTTATATAAAACATTCATAATTTCCTGTGCTTTTAAATCACTGCATTAGAATATGATCCACTGATAAAGAAAAACGATTTATTGTGAAATAGTTATAAGTAAATACTCTATAAGGACACAATAATTGCATCCATTTTCCCATCCCCAACGCTATGAAATAATAAAATGCTAATAGATGCAAATTATGCGTGCTAAAGAGGGACCATTTGAAAAATGGAGGTACCTTTAGTTAGGGATTACCAGCGGTCACTGCATTATTGTTTTCTGTCTATATCTAGCTTCAACCACAATGTTCAGTTTCATTTTAGGGGATTGTGCGTCTACCTGTCTATTAACTGACAGGCTAAGCAAATATGGGTTCCTGATGGGTTAAAGAAATAATCCTTGAATTCAAAATAAATTCCACAAGGAAATCTTGGAAAGAGAAAACAAACATTGCTCCCAATAGGACAGTCACTGTGACTTGAAGAAAAGAAAATTGAAATACATGAAAAATCAATGAGGTAATAATTAAATTGTGAAGCCCGCAGTACAGTGGCCAAAGCTCAGCATGCATTTGTTAATGTATACTGGGAACTGGGGTAATCAGCAGCTAAAGGAGAGCAAAGAATGTCTGTCATGCTGAAGCTAATTTCACGATCAGACTCTTTAAAAACACATACCTCCTACAGTACACAGGGATATTTATAGGAGGTTAAAGATACAAATTAAAGTCCGGGAGACTATACATTCCTGATTACCCAGCATTCTTAAATCAGCCCCTTCTTCATTCTCACACCTGGGCCTCAGCTGCAGCGTAGCTGTCATTTACGCTATCCATGGCACAGGATTGATGACAGTCATTCGCTGATGAAGCTGTATACATCATTTCTGTCCAAGCTGCACTGGCCAGATGGACCCTGACCATCCATCGCCTGTCAGGGACGCATCTGTTCACACTCCTGCTAGAGGTACTAACAAGTCATTGGCTTTCCAAAAGGACAGTGTCAGCCGGATAGGGCAAACATAAAAACTGTTGTTGTTCTTATATTTTTAATAGGGATTCTATAGCAGCTTTTTAAAATGTAAAAATGATGATTTCCACTAACTTGTAAGTTAAAGAAGTTGCAAAAATCCTTCATGTTATCACAAATGCTTTCTGAATTCAAAATATAAGAGCCTGGTAAATATTTCTGGTAGATGTTTGTTTCTTTAGACAGACAGACTGCTGAGCTAAGAATTTATTAGACGTGACTACACGGTGATCTATTGTTTCTCTCAAACACTAGAAATATATGCAGATTTCTTTGTATATCTAGCATTCTCCATGAATATTCTTCATGTGGAGTGTCTTTGACATGGATTAAACTTTCTATCTCACTGAAACGAAGGAGCAGTGAAGGAATATTTTACAGTTCAATCTGCACTGTAACCCTAGCCATCAGTAAGATAAAAACAAGCTCCTGAAATGATTGTTTTCAGCAACGGACCTTATTCACCCACACAAAAGTGGCTTTTGCTGTAGATACAAAAAAGTAAGAGTGTTATTTTAGGGCAGAGGCTGTAAAGAGACATTCACAATTCAAATACTTTCTCATCCCTCCGCTGTCTTAGGGCTAATATGTCCATGACTATATAGAATAGCATATTACTGCTGTTTTCATAACTTGGAAAACAAAACTATTTTAGTATGTGAGAATTTGCTTGGGAGTGTTTTGAGGAATGCTCTTTCAGTAAGAATAAGAAGGCTGTATGGTATCAGCTCTCCAAAATGGCACTGAGGAGCAAAAACCATGCTGGTGTCCTGAAGAGTGGACAAGAATAGGAACGGCTCCACCACTGAAGGCTGATTCTCCTGCCTCCCTGACATGCATGCCCATCCCGCTTAAGGGGAACCTCCTCCTTGCTTGGTGACTGAGGAAAAACTTTCAACATCCATTAGATATCCAATTTAGTTTTTTCTCCTCATTTCATGTGTCCTAATATTTTGTGCTTGCTTTTTAGCGTACTCAAGAGTATTTTGAAGGAAATATTCAATTTCACATGCATTTATGGCTGTGGGTTAAGAAAAAGATCTTAGTAGTGCAGAGGAATGGGAAGAATTGTGAAATATGAGTTCTTCTAGGGGTGATACTCTAGTATTGGCTATTGTGGATTAATGATACTTCACCACTTTCACAAGAAGGCCTCTTCTGAGGACCTCCTTTGAGTAATACAACATTTGGTGAATCCTTAGGAGCTCACAGGTACTACTCATTAATTTGGTCAGTTATTCACAAAGAAAGAAACTAAGGAACTAAGAAAACCTAAGCACTTCAATACTCCTTCAGTTTATTTAGGAATAAGTGTTTCTATTCAATATTTGCACTTTTGTTTCTCTTTTACAGCCCAGCTCCAATCCTATATCAACAGGGAGTGAAGACTAAAGCTTTTCCATATGAAAGATAAAAGCATGTGCTATTGTCTCTACTTGGTACTCCATGCTATCCTTCTGGAAAACAAGAATAAACTGCTATTTATCTCTTGAAGTACTACCTACTTTTTACACTTACTAGCTAAAAGGACTATTGATTTTAATTTTAGTTATCAGTACACTGCCTAAGCCATCTTCAGTATTTTCAGTTTATCTTGCTTTGTTTAATTTTTATTTATCTAGATATGTCCTAGTTTCAGCTGGGATAGAGTTAACTGTCTTCCTAGTAGCTGGTACAGTGCTATGTTTTGAGTTCAGTAAGCGAAGAATGTTGATAACACTGATGTTTTCAGTTGTTGCTCAGTAGTGTTTAGACTAACGCCAAGGATTTTTCAGCTTCTCATGCCCAGCCAGCGAGAAAGCTGGAGGGGCACAAGAAGTTGGCACAGGACACAGCCAGGGCACCTGACCCAAACTGGCCAACGGGGTATTCCATACCATGTGACCTCACGTCTAGTATAGGAACTGGGGGGAGTGGGGGCGGGGAATGGCGGCTTGGGGACTAGCTGGGTGTCGGTCGGCGGGTGGTGAGCAATTGCACTGTGCATCATTTGTACATTCCAATCCTTTCATTATTGCTGTTGTCATTTTATTAGTGTTATCATTATCATTATTAGTTTCTTCTTTTCTGTTCTATTAAAATGTTCTTATCTCAACCCACGGGTTTTGCTTCTTTTCCCGATTTTCTCCCCCATCCCACTGGGTGGGGGAGGGAGGGAGGGAGTGGCTGCGTGGTGCTTAGTTGCTGGCTGGGGTTAAACCACGACAGGATATCAGGCTTGATTGGAAATGATAAGTTACCTTCTCATGTTAAGATGTATTCCTCCACAAGTGAAACTAAAAAAGCAAGACAATTTTTTGAAAGTATAATATAGAGCTTTGTTAATCCAAATAATTATATTTCAATGCTATTTCTATTATTTAATAAAAAGACTAATATTTTGTATCATATTTTGAATTTAAGGAGAAATATTTTTACAGTGATCTTGTTTTGTCTAAATTAGGAAACTAATTACGTATGTGGCAAAGGAAACAGTAGCTGGTGAATTGCCCCTGATGGGCACTCATAAGAGGGAATCTGACTCCACAGTAGTAAAAAATTAACCAGTCTCTGTTTCTGAAATAGCGCTGGACGGGCTATAATTCTAGCATAGTCAAAGTATCAGGTACAGGTCTTGAATACATGGACTATATAGCTTAAAGAAGGGTTAAATAGAGCAAGGACTGTAGATCACAGTGTAAGTTAGACAAAGGCCATCAAAACCAAACCAGGCATAAACCTCCAGCAGTTCAGGAGCATAAAAGAACAACAGTTGGATGCTGGGCTTCCTCTGCGGTGGCAGGAGAGTCTGATACACTGCAGTTCTGTGGTTTGTTTTCTGCAATATCCTCAACTGCTGCAAGATCACATTACAGAGATAATACTGGTATGAAATTTTCAATGCTCACAAAGCAGATATTGATATTTAATCAGTCTGCTTTTTGAAAAGCTGATACTGTGACACTTTATACAAATGATTTGAGGCCTAGAGTTTTTTTGTTACATTTCTTGTAGAAGCGCTTAAGGAATTTTGGGGGTTTGGATAACAGACTCGATATATTACTTGTTTGGTGATCACTGGCAGCATAACAGGAACCGCAGTGTTACTGAAACTCTGTAAAATTTCTCCCTCAGAAGAACCTTATGACCTTGTACATTTAGACCCAGAACACGAGTTCTGCTAAAATTCTTTTGGGTGCTAAGAAATTGTAAAAGGAGCCAAGGCCATTTGAGTGACCTCATGTAGATCTGGGACAAGTGAATTGACTATTGATGGCAGGGAGGGAGGGGGTGTAGAAATCTAAATGAAATATTTTGTTTCAATAGAGGTTTTTGTTTGGAATTGTCCATTTGTTTCATTCTCTTTGTCAGATTACTATTTCATGCATTTAAAATAATATTTCAATACAGCAAAACAATTAAACTTTTCATTTATATATTTTATCTTTCCATTGCATTTTATAAGAAAAACAAATTATTCAGACTTAAACTTTCCTCTAAGATGGAAATATCCTTTTGTAACTTGCAGAATAACCGAGTACAATAACTGAATGGTAGTTTGCTTCACGGTAAACAAAACTGCACTAATGCTGCAGTAACATGCTATTTTTGTTGAAGTTTACACTCAGCGATATTTATTGCTGAATTCTAAAAAGTTTTAATTATTGAGGAGGACAATCTGTGCCAAGCACAGAAGATTATTTCAATTAAGAAAAAAAACAGTATAAAAAAAGGAAACTTATAAACACACTTGGTTAAAATATGTCTTATATATATTTAAAAGAGAATATAGATTTGTTTATATAATAGAGTGTATGTAAATAAAATATTAATATATGGACAATCATATCTGGTATATAAATAAAATACTTAAAATAGGTACTTAGAAGAACTGTTCACAAACACATCTGCAGACAAACAATAGTGGAAAGTGCCTTGATAGAGAGGGCCCTTTGAGAAATTTTATTGCAGGACAAGTATTTTAATGTGCAGCCTGAAATGAGTGACACATGGGAGTTAAAGGAAGTGTGCTCACGCAGGAGAAAACCAGTGGGTGTAATGGCATTTGTTGGTAAGACTAAAAGAAAAAGGAAAGAAATACATATTAGTTCTTCCATGACAATAAAATAGTTCCTAATAATGTCTTGTATTGATAATGCTATCATATCATATATGTTTAAGTACTGATACCTTAAACCATACCTTGTGGAACTGACTGCAGGAGAAAGACAATTAAGAAGAAGGATTTTCCCACTTATTTCAATTTATTTAATACAATAAAAGAAGAATAAATTCTACAGGCTAAATTCACACTTATGTCCAATAGCCAAGAAATAAAAGCAAAGTCTTGGCCATATTTCAAATTCCTGCTTGATTATATGTCCATCAAAGAGCAGATCCTACACCATGTGTAAGAGCCTATGTGCTGTATTTTAACATCAGAAAGGCAGAATACCATGTGGAGCATGTACCCACCGAGCCACATAGAAGATCCACAGGATACAGAAGGGCACATGTGTGAAAGTAAAAAAGATCAAAACAGGATCTCAGATACCATATATCTTCGTTCTGAAGCCCCTATCAATTAGTAACAGTTCATTTTTAACAGCCACAGCCTTACCATGCAAGCCACAAAGCTTCAGCTTCTGAATTCCCATGTAGACAAAGATTGTTTGAGTAGATTTACCTTGGGTTAATGACAATTTTGCAGTATTTCTGGTAATGCTGACATTTCATTCCAAGATTAGACACTGAACTCAAGGTTATGATTTTCTCACAGTGGAAGCTGGGTTAGGTTTGGTCATTATTTTCATGAGACCTTGTCAAGAATAACCTAGATTGCTGGTTGGTGGTAGTCTTAGTGGGTGGCACCCTACCTTCAGAAGCAGTATTAAAAAACCCAACAACCCATCAGCAGCTCTGTTGGCTTCCAAATATAACATAATGTTGAGATTTAGAGAAGCTGAGATCCTGCCCAAGTAGGATGTTAACCTGTGTCAAATAATGAGTTTATTGTTGCATATTTGTGGGGTAACTACATAAGCCTGGACTTCCTTAAAAGCAAACTGTAATCTGTAGTCTATGCAGCAGGGTCAGGCAGTGTTTGACATTTCATTCAAAGGTCAATACTAAGAGCTATCAAAGCTGCAGTGTGAGGTATGAGCTGCGTACTGGTCTCAATTCCTAGGGACCAGCGGTCTTTTTGCCTAGAAACCTACAACAGTGAATGATCAGTTGAAAACAAAAGGTGAAATTAAACAGAGTATGATTCTTAACTTTTTTTCGGTGATCTGTTTTCTTTTAAGTCCTTTATAAGTATAAGAAAGCTGAGCTTGTGTTCCTTCTTTTCTTGTCATGTTGTCTCAAATATAATTCCTGAGCACTGAGAGGTAGGTGAAACGTCACGGCAGTGTGAGAGTCATTTAAGTTGAGGAGATGAGCATTTAGGGGACCAGCCTCAGCAGGTACTAAAATTCACATTCCAAAGAGCCCTTCCAATATCTGATAAGGTATCCAAGGCTGGGGATGTGTACCAAGATCTGGAGGGCAGAAACTGTAGTTTGACTCAGTTCCAAGAAGTTGGTGTCTTTTGACAATGTAGTAATGAGAGTTTGAGCCAGTGTGTAACACTGAATTATGATACTACTCTTGTATGTGCCAAAAAAATAGGGTTTGATCTTTCCATCAGACCAGGTTTTTGAACCATTTCAGGATACTTTCTTGGATGAAAGAAGGCATTGTGTCAGACCAGATTTAAGTCCTTGCTGAGTTCCATTCATTTCAAAACCATGATAAGGGATTCAGTCCCACAAGCTTTCTTCGCTCCATGTGAGCCTGAAGTGCCTGAATGCAATTCTACATGAGAGCTCTGGTAGTATGGCTCTTCTTGCATGTCGGCAGTCTTCCACTTCTGTCATGAACAGCAACCAAACCTGTATGGAGATGTGTTAGTTGCTGCATACACGGTTACTTATTAAATCCAGTGGCGTCAAATCAGAAATTAAAGATTACAAAGTATTTTGAATTTTTAGGGAGAAAATACTATTAAGAAAGTGCCTCAGAAATTTCAAATGGGTACATGATTCCTCACTTCCCAGGCTGCTCTGATGGAAGTACTTACTGTATGTGGAGAGAATGAAACAAATATATATCTATATGTTGATCCTGATTTAATAATATTTAATTATTTCTGAGTAACTTCAGTTTTCGAAAGGCTACTTTATATCTTTTGTATACACAGAGACACACATGCATATATTGGCCTGAATAGAAATAGAACAGCTTAGATATTATCTTTGTAATGCCACAGATCTGAATTATGTGCAACATATAAGATACCTAATTTTTGGTTTTGGCTAAAAAAATATTTGTTTGGGAGCATATACTGCATATACTATTTCAAGTACATGCAAAATTGTTCTATTACCTTATCATAAGCATTACTTATATTTCACTCCTATTATAGTTTAAATCTCACTCTTTTTAGCATTGTTTCAAGGATATCAAAATGCCATGATTGGTACTCATAGTTCAGAATAGTAACATACATAAAGTCTATTTAAAAATATATAGTGCTTCTGAACATGACCTGGGTGAAGAAAGGCTGGATAGGTGGCTCTGTGTCCCTGGGGAGCCTGAAGATTTCTCAACAAGCTGAGCAAAAGAAGGGGCTTAGTTTGCTGACTTGAGAGAGCTCTAGTTTGAGGCTTGTATGTTTTCTGCTCCAAGACTAACTATCCTTGGGTTGTTATAATTATTAAAAAATTGCTACCTATAGGTCCAGGGGCATTTTTTTTAATACAGTGGATGCAGAGCCACCTATTTGACCTTGGCTGCTCTCCTTCAAACTACAAATATAAACTGTCGAGACTGAAACATAGAAGATTTTTTCTTCCTTTCGTATATGAAATAAAATTTGATATGGATCCTCCTCTCATGAAAGTAATCAAGTAATTAAAATTGAGAAGACTAGGAGAGGGCCTGCTTGGTGACCAGATGCTCCATGAAAAATAATAACTTCTCAAACTTGGCAATTTAATTAAAGAAAATAGAGAATACGTCTTCAAGAAAAATTAGCTCTTAAAGGTTTTTGTTTTATACTCTCTGTTTTCCTCATTACGACATTGACCAGGCTGTAGGTAACCATAATGATTTAGATTTTTTTTTTTTCACGTGACTCATTTCTACAATAATATTTCCAGGCATAAAATACCTTTCAGCTATCCCCAAAATACTTTGTAAACTGACTACTCTTGACCTGTGAGGGAGGGAAATATTATTGTGTCTATCTCAAATATGAGTAAATTCCAAGTGTTAGTGAGTCTAATGGTTTAAGGTTTGTGGGGAAAGGACATGGGTATTCACATCGTCGCGCTACAAACCAGCTGCTGATGCACTTTGTGGTCAATGGGATAATACAGCTAAGAGTAGGCTGGTTAACTGAAGATCAGTCCAAGTAAAAGAAGAGTTAAAATATAGGATTCTTCTGAGAGAATGAAGGAGAAGAACATTTACAATCAATACCAGTCAACAAGTGTTAAGGGTCTGTCAAATAATCCTGATTACATTATTTGTTTTGATTAGAAGTGTAGTTTTCCATGCAACTGCACAGTTGTACTTCTCAAGCATTCAGAGTCACTTGACTTGATACCCCGTGGTATTCTGATTAAACCCCACCCTCTATAATGTCAGCTGGCAACCAGAGCATCACCTATTTTAATTATAACGGGGAATTTCTTTTTTAGTAGAATTTTGCAAGATTTTATCCAAATCCACTTCTTTTTCATCAAGAAT